>NW_016807445.1:71201-109461 GCF_001698545.2 Rhinopithecus bieti | reverse complement strand
AGAAAAAGTCCAGGACCAGATGGATTCACAGCTGAATTCTACCAGAGGTACAAGGAGGAGCTGGTACCATTCCTTCTGAAACTATTCCAATCAATAGAAAAAGAGGGAATCCTCCCTAACTCATTTTATGAGGCCAACATCATCCTGATACCAAAGCCTGGCAGAGACACAACAAAAAAAGAGAATTTTAGACCAATATCCCTGATGAACATCGATGCAAAAATCCTCAATAGTATTTTCATTCATACATTTTCTACTCTTTCTTATTAGGTTTATTATAAGTACTTTGTTATGGTATTCTTAGGGATACCATAACAAAGCACCACAGAAAAAATGACTTAACTCAAAAAATTAGTTTTCTCACAAATTTGGAGGTTAGAAGTTCTAGATCAAGGAGTTGGCAGAGTTGGTATCTTCAGAGGCCTCTTTCTTTTGCTTGCAGATAAGTGCCTTCTCTGTGGTTCATGTGGTCTTCCCTTTGTATATGTCTGTGTACTCATTTTCTCTTCTCATAGGGACTCATTATATTTGATTATGAATTCATTTTAACTTTGTTACCTCTTTAAAGACCATATGTCCAAATGTAGCCACTTTCTAAGTTACTGGGTTAGGACTTCAACACAGAATATTTATGGCACACAGCTCAACCTATAGCTTAAAGTACTGTAAAAATTACTGAAAAGGTTTGGAGGCATGGATAACCTGGATAACCTTTAGCTATTCTGTTTTGTAAGTATAGGGATAATCACTACATCTTCCCACTGTGCCATTAATTTCTTCTCATAGCTTCACTTATGACTAAATGAATCATAAATCAGGCAGGAGAAGAGATATAAAGTATTCTGATATTGATTAACAGCTTCTGCAAATTTCCATTTAAGTGATTATCTTCCATCTCTCCAACAGTGCTTATTGTATTTTAATTCAGAGCAAATTCAAGGTGAAGCCATATGCCTTACATTTTCTTTTTAATGTTGGAAGTTAGATATAACAGATTTCATTAAATATCAAATTGTGACTCTTGCAATAACATAATCAAATAAGCAAGATTTCTCTTTAATTTTAGCACAGTAAGGAAAATCTACTGGATGGATAGAAAAAAAATTCTGCCTTGTAGTGCAACTTTGGTGATAATAAAGTTGATTAAAAACATGATTAATATTCAATGCCTAAAGTATGTAAAATTTGAAGTAGAGTTATTTTCTAATTTTGTGAGTTTTCAACCATGTAACTTATAATTGGATTTAAAAAAAGAAAGAAAAGCCCTCTTTCTTTATCTTCTTTCTGGATTTTGTTTGTTTATTTGCTAGGGCAGTTGTCTAATATATAGAGGAAATATCTGCCTTAGCCAAGAAAAATTACCACATGTCAGTTCTAATTGCCCTATCCATATTTCTAAGAGAAGCATAGAAATGTGGTACATTAAATACTTAAGTTTGCCAGTGTCATCTTGTGGATCTAGAGCCCCTCTATTTGCCTGCAGGTATTTAAATGGACAGGACATTTAAGGAAAAAGTAGCATGATAACACTCTTAATTAAATATTTTCCAGTTAGCAAGAATTGTGATCAAAATATTTGATCAACTTATCACTTAAAATTTAATCCTTTTGGCAATTCTATGTGATAGATAATATTACTTCTATTTTAAAATTAGGAAATGCAGGAATAAATAGATCAAGCTACTTATCCCAGAAATATATATATAAAAACACACACAGACACATAATATATATAATATATATATTTTTTCACTTATATGTATATTTGTATGTGGATATGTATATTTGCATATGTGTACATGTATATATGTGTATAAATATATACACATGTATACATATATGAGAAAAAAACACAAGTCAATATCTTCGCTAAGATTAAAAACTCAATTAGTACAATTAGTCCAAACCAAGCATGAAAAAGCTTCTGCTTGTAGGTCTGACAAAAAAATACCTTGGAAGTTTCCACACTTAAATTTAAAAGAAGAAAAAAATACATATAAACTGAAAGTCAGTTACTTTTCTTGGACTGATCAGACAACTGAGGTTGGAGGACACACTGCCATGCTAAAATCTGAAGAGACAGGTACTTCCAGAGAGATATAGCAACTCAAATCTGTTTACTTGGGGAAGAAGCCACTGAAGCCATAAAATGGTAGGCAAACAAGTTGTAACTCTGATGAATTTCTGAAACCGAGTATGGACAAGCATAAGAGTGAGAAACTCCGGAAGCTACAGTTTGCCAATGTAGAGAGTGCTTTAATTGGTTTTACTTCTAGATATTTCATCATAGTCTCAAAATGCGAATCTGAGAAATAACTACCATGATCCCAGTGGAGGCAGGGGAAGAGTAACCATTATGAAACATGACCAAAACCTTCTCTACTAATACACAAGCAAAACAAACACAAAAACTATTTAATAGACGTTAACACTTCGCTGGAGCCAACTCTGAAATTTTATCCCAGCTAGATGGAGAGAATTCTTCACACTGCAGCACCTGCTACTCTTCCTGTTTCACTATAAAACATAGCCAATAGGGGGCAGAGTTTTAAACAAATATATGGAGAACTCTTAGCCAGCGACAGGAGTATGGAGCAAGGGAGAAAAAAAGCTATACCTGTGGAGGAGAGGCAGAGACAGCTATGGAAGGCCAAATATTCCAAACACAGGCTCACTATAAAATGAGGCTTACATTACAAAACACTTCTACCTAACACTCTCATATCCTACTACCACACTAACAAGACTCCAGCTTTAAAAAATAAGTGCTTAAAACTGAAAAAATAAAAAATAAAAAAAGTCTGTCTTCAATGAGAATACATAGCAAATGCCCAATACCAAGAGGGGCTACTAAAGGAATTTGAATTCCTATTATCTGTAGCTACAACAGATATCATTAAACATAGTTTGACTCCTAGCCAAATTATCATGAACCATCCCACTCAAGTCTTATTTGCTTCAATTTCTATTCCTCAATACAACATGTCTTGCCTTCAATTAAAACTTACAAAGTATGCCAAAGACAAAAGAAGACACAATCTGACAAGAAAAATAAATTTTCAGGACTAGATTCAAATGTAACACAGATGTTAGAACTATTGACAGTGAATTCAAGATAACTATATCTATTAGGTTAATATATTAAGTACTCCAATGGTAAAGTAGATGCCATGCAAGAAAAGATGGGTTATGTAAGTCAAGACAGAAGCCCTGAAAATAAAAAGGAAATGGTATAAATAAGAAACACCAAAAGAGAAATAAAGAACATCTTCTAAGCTTTCATCAATAGGCTCCATATGTTGAAGTAAATAATCAGTGAAACTGAGGGTAGATCAATAGGAACTTCACAAATTGAAATATACAAAAGATAAAAAAGAATTAACAAAGCAGAAGAGAATGTCCATTAATTAATTAAAAGATTGTAAAATGTAATATACTAGAATAAGAAGAAAGTTCAAAATAAGTATTCCTGAGTTATACTGATATAAAAAAAAGATTGAACAGATTAATGAAGGACAATAGACAATTCTCTCAAGAAGAATAATTACAAATGTTTTATGTAGATGCTTCCCATCCAATAAGGTGGAGTATAGCTCCCTGACCTTTAAATTTGAGCTGTGCAGAATGACTTCTTTACAGAGTATGGTAGTCCAAGGCTGGTGGGGTAAGGAGAATAAATTTTGCAGTAGAGAAACCTGGCAAACGGTGCCTTACTCGGGTGATCAAGGTGTCTACTGTTGATGTGATATGATGAAAGCAAAACTTTTCTTTGTTGTTTTCCTCCCCCAAACATATAACCCCTGTGTAACCCTGAGAAAAACATTAGACAATTGAAATTATAAAACAGTTTATAAAATATCTGATCAGTACTCCTCAAAACCATCAAGATCATCCAGAATAAATGAAGTCTGAGAAACTGTTACAGTCTAGAGGGGCCTAGGGAGACATAATAACTAAATGTAATGCACTATACTGGATGGGATCCTGGAATGCAGAAAGGAAATACAAACAAAGAGTAGACTTCAGTTAGTAAAATTATATCAATATTAGTTCATAGTTTGGACAAATGTACCACAGTAATAGTGTAAGGCATTAATAATTGGGGAAACATGGTGTGAGGTAGGTGGAAATACTGTTCTCATAATTTTCCTGTAAACTTATAAGTATTTTAAATAAATATATGATATAACATATATATGTGTCTTTATATATGTATAGTCAAATTATGGTCTCTTACTCCAAAATCATTAACAGTGACACACATGTATACACACACACACACACACATATGGCATGCGTCTAAAATCATTCAAGTCTCTTAATTACATAGAAGACACATAAAAATAATGGGTAGTCTACACATTTTTCCTGTCATTTGATTAAATATGGGCCAAAACATGTAATATTAATACAATTCCAGAAAAAGTCTATATGGTTATCTATCATTAAAAACTGGGCTTCAAGTACCACACAGTCATTCTGTTTTTTGCTTTTAGTACGTAATTCAATAAATTACATGAGATATTCAACACTTTATTTTGAAATAATCTTTGTGTTAGATGATTTTGTTTAACTCTAGTCTGGTATAAGTATTTTGAACACATTTAAGATAGACTAGGCTAAGCTAGGATGTTGGTAGATTAGCTGTATTAAATGCATTTTGACTTACAATATTTTCAACTTACAATGGCTTTATCAGATGTAACCCGAGAATCATCTGTAATTTGTTATTAAAGTGGCATGAACTTATTATTGGTATGGATTTTAAGATAATTTAGTGTTGAAGCTTCTATTTATTGGTTTATAAAACTCTATAAAGAAAATTAATATTTCAAATCATGGTTTTTACCCAAAGATTAGAAAATGGTTGGATGTTTGCTCAACTTATTTTCAAGGTTTATAGGCTCTTTATTTGACAATTCATGTTTCCAGCATTTTGAAATCTATTTTATGGTAATTTTAGTGTCCATACTAAGAGTCATTTAGTTTTACAAATCCAATAAAAAAGTGAAAGAAAAGTTGTCAACAAAGTTTACCTTTCTACATGCCATATATATATATGTAGATATTCAAAATAAAGAACTATAATAAGTAGCTGTACACACACGTGCATACACACAAAGAAAGAAGAAAGTCCAGAAATAGAAATATTATAAGAAATAAGATGTATATTCGATTATTTTATATGTTGTGTTTCATAACACCTAATATTACATTATAATATCAAGAAGGAAGAACTACATGTCTCATTCCTGAAATGTATTCATTACTCAAATACAAAATGGAAAATAAATTAAAAAATAATTTAGTCTGATAATACTATATGCTCATTGTTAATTATCAACTATACTTAACACAGAAGCAATCTTATTTAAGTTATATGGATGCTATTGTCACTTGAGTAAATTTAATTCACATAGAATTTGATTCACTATAGGTTGGTTAGATTACAACCTTTTGAGTGTTTACTACTAACAAATAAAACAGATGTTTGTCGAATAATCACACTTTTTATGTCCTTCTTTAAGTTTAATTTTTCAAATTGATAAATAATAATTACACATATTCATGAGGTATATAGTGGTACTTTGGTATATATAACGTGTAGTAATCAGATTCAGATAATTAGCATAGCCATAAACTCAAACCATTATCATTTCTTTATGTGGTTTGTTTTTAGTGAATGAGGTTTATAATAACTGAGGGTAAGACCATGAGAATTAAAAGAAGAAAATACTCTACGAGATAAAATGTAAAGATGTTTTATTTAGTCTTGTGTAATATTGAAATTGTGATAGGCTTTGCTTTGAGGAAATTTATCATTTCCTTTTAAAGTTTCGTATTGGCCATTATTATTACTGTCATTGTTAAGAGTTGCATAATGGTGCAATTGTTATAGGATACCATTAATATTCACTCATTGTTTTCATCATGCAATGACAAGAGGATTTAGCAATACAAATATGAATGTGGTCTCATAAGTGTCTGCATAAAAGTAATTAAGGGCACATGAAATGATAGTGTTTTTTCTGGATGTTATATCCATTTTCATAATGTTTCATTCTTTCCTATTTTATTGAATGTTTCATAATGCGACACCATTCATCCTTTCTATTGCTTCCTGTGCTGTCATAGTACATATACCATACAGTAGATATGTTTAATAATTTATAACACCTCTGTCCATTGGGAATTGAAATGACAATAGAATTAGATGGACTTCTAGTTGAATCCTGTGATAATACGACTTTTGCATATTGTCTCATCTCCTTGAGCTCCAATTTTCTCTTCTGTAACATAGGGAAAATGAGATTTCAAGAATTTGTTGGAGGATAAGGAAAAGAACAAAACACCAAATGCATTACATATGTAATACATGTACAGTTTCATAGGTGTTTAATAAATGATAACTGCATTATTGTTAAAAATGTACATGACTTTTCATCTCTTACAGGATTGAAAATTTTGAAGAACGGTAATCATGATTCCCTTTAGAATCTGCCCCAGAAGTTGCCAATGTAATTTAGTTTTATTTTAAATTTAATGAATGTTATAGAACTAAAAGTTATTTTATATTCTGGCAATTTACTTTCTCTAATTTAGTCCAGAGAACTACCCAATATTTATAATTTTATTTAAATAAAACCTACCTTAATATGTATTGCTTCTCACAACATTGAGGATTATACTTTTATATAATGAGCATAATAGTTCCTATGTATATTTTATTTGGACTTTGAAAACTGACATTTTGATACTTTCATAATAAAAGTAAACTTTGAAAACTATATTTCTTCACAATTCATTTCATTAACAAGATCTAAGTCCCTAATAATAAATGGTTAAGCAAGAGAGGAATAATTACATTATTAAAATTACATATAATTTAAATGTTGCAAACCTCTGGTTTATGGGAGTCAAAAGATTATTTAATTGAATAATTCTGTATTAATCAGAAAAAGTCAACTTTTCCTGTTAGGCTAATATTTTCTGCAATCATTTTACTATATAATTTTTGAAATTAGTAATTATGGGTGTTTTTGCTGTTGAGAAATGCCAATATTAAATACTGTTTTTTTTTTTTTGGTAATGTTAGTGTTTAGAATATAATTTCAAATAACACAATCTTTATTGGAATACGTTTAGTGCATTTTATCTACAAAAATCTCAATCAGAATTTTATATGCTTAAGACATCAAACAAAATTATAATTAAACACATTTTGCTGCCTTGCTGTTTTATTGATTATAGTCATTTCAGTTATTAATCTGTATTCTCATTTCACCAATATGTCACTTGAAAATTAGTTGTCTGATAAATTCTAGTCATCAGATTATTTTCATATTCTTTTATTTTACATTGTAATTTCAAATAGATGCTTCATTAAAAATACATAAAGCAAGATAATGGTAAGCATACCCTTGCATGGTGTATGTAGTTACTTTAAGAAAAAATCTGAACGATGCATTTAGTGTTTCGAATGTCACAAAATAAAATGTATTCTAGTGTTTTAGTTTTTATAACCCTACAAATATTTTTGCTGTGTACTATTTAAGACAGTGCTGTTTACAAATCTTTTGAATTTCAAGTCTCTATGCCAAATACAAGGTCCATAAATTCTACATGGTAAGATTGGAGGCTTCTCAGACAACTAGAACATAGTATCTAACTGGTCTTCTGTGGGGTTTCCTCTCTTTTTCTAATATTTATATTAACATATTATGTCAGTGATATTAGCTGAAAACTAAAGATTCAAATATTAATATTATTCATATTGTAATTGTTTATTTCCTAGAAAGGAGTGTAAATTAGTCATTTTACGGTAATAATTTAATTTTTTTAATGGAAGAACATTTAGCATACGATTCATCCTTAGAAAAAAGTTAGATTTAATAGTTGTATATTAAATCTTCAGAAATTATTTTCTTGAGTAACTGAAATTTTGTAAACTTTTACAATCATCTTCCTATTTCCTCCTCTTCCCCATCCCCAACAACCACCATTTTATTCTCCGTTTCTACGGGTTTGACTATTTTAGATTCCACATGTAAGTGAGATCATATAATATTTGTTTTACTATGCCTAGATTATTTCACTTAGTATAATGGCCTCCGGGTCCATCCATGTTGCAAGTGGTAGAATTGCCCTTTTTTTTTTTTTTTTTTTTTTTGAGACGGAGTGTCACTCTGTCACCAGGCTGGAGTGCAATGGCACAATCTTGGTTCACTGTAACCTCCGCTTCCTGGGTTCAGGCGATTCTCCTGCCTCAGCCTCCCGAGTGGCTGAGACTACAGGCATGCGCCACACACCGAGCCAATTTTTGTGTTTTTAATGGAGATGGGGTTTCGCCATGTTGGCCAGGATGGTCTCAATCTCTTGACCTCCTGATCCGCCCGCCTCGGCCTCCTGAAGTGCTGGGATTACAGGCATGAGCCCCCGTGCCCGGCCTGAATTGCCTTCTGTGTTTTAAGACGGAATTATATTCCATTGCATATATAAGTTTGCACACATATATGTATGTGTGTGCGTATATGTATGTGTGTGTGTATATGTATGTGTGTGTGTGTGTGTGTGTGTGTGTGTGTGTGTGTGTGTATCTCTCATTTTCTTTATCCATTCTTTAGTCAATGGGCATTTAGTTTGCTTCAACATATTGGCTATTGTGAAGAATTTTGTAGTGAACATGGGAGTACAAATATATCTTTGAGATTCTAATTTCAATGTCTGATTTCAATATACCCAGAAATGAGATTTCTGGATCATAATGTAGGTTTTAAAAAATTTTTTGTAATTTCTACTCTGTTTTCTATAATTGCTGTAGCAATTTACATTTCCAACAACAGTATATAAGGTTTTCCTTTTCTTTATATCCTCACTAACATTTATCACCTTTTTAGAACAGCCATACTAATAGGTATGACATGACAATTCTTTGTGGTATTGATTTGTATTTCTCCAGTGATTAGTGGTGTGGAGCACCTTTTCATATACTGTTGGCCATTTGTATTTCTTTTGAGAAATGTCTATTCAATTCCTTTGCTCATGTAAAAAATCATGTGTTTTTGTTTGTTTTGTTTTGTTTTTGTCACTGAGTTGTGTGTGCTTCTTACATAATTTGAATATTAACTTTTATCAGATATATGGTTTGGAAATGTTTCAGCCCATTCGGTAGGTTACCTTTTCATTTTGTTGACTATTTCCATGGCTGTGCGGAAGCTTTCTTGTTTGATGTAATATAATTCATTTATATTTGCTTTAATTACCTGTGCTTTTGGTGTCATGTCCAAATAATGTCATTGCCAAGATCAATGTTAAGGAGCTTAACTCAATGTTTTCTCCCAAGAGTTTTACTGCTTTGGGCCTCATATTTAAGTCATTAATCCTTTTGAGTTGATTTTATATGGTATAAGATAAAGGTCCACTTTTATTATTTTGCATGTGACCATCCAGCTTTTCTAACACCATTTATTGAAGAGGCTATCTTTTACCCATTGCGTATTTTTGGAACTCTTGTTGAAAATTATGTGGTCATATTTATGTGAGATTATTTCTGGGCTGTCTACTTTGTTCCATTCATCTATTTGTCTGTTTTTAAGCTAATATCATACGCTTGTATTGGTATACCTTTGTGATATAATTTGAAGTCAGTAAGTTTGATACTTCAAGGTTTTTTCTTACGCAATATTGCTTTGACTATTAAGGGTCTTTGTGGATCCATGTGCTTTTTAGGAGCTATTCTATTCTATTTCATTCACATTGAGGTATATTCCTTCTGTACCAATGTTTTGAGTGTTTTTATTAAGAAAAGATGTTGAATATTGTCAAATACCCTTTATAGAAGTGCACAGAATAGGCAAAATTTTTAGAGATAGAAAACATATTAGTGATTTCATAGGGCAGATTGGGAGTGAGGGCTATGGAGAATAATGGCTTATGAGTACAGAGCTTCTTGTTCGTTAATGAAATATTCTGAATTTAGATTATAGTGTTGGTTGCACAACTGTGAATATAATAAAAACATTAAATTGTATACTTTATGGGTTAATTTTATGATGTATGAATCATATCTTAATAAAGTTGTTATGGAATATAGATTATGGAGCCATTTTGTAGGGTGATAAGCCAATCAAATAAGAAAGGATTTTTTTTGAGAGACACTAAACATGTAGAAGAAGAGATATTTAAATCAATTATTAATCCATGCTACTTTAAAAAAAGTACACTGAATGTTTGTGTGTTTGTCTTTTTGTGTATTTGAATTTCCAGAGCAAGCATAGTTTTGTTGTACTGGCGGTTTTGTTTATTTATTGAGATGTTTATTTCTATGCACATTTTTCCATGTTAAAGAAAGTGACCATGTGGTATAACTTGCTTCTACAAAGCATCATTATTAGTACATCTCATAATGATTTTTCATTAAAAAACTCAGTTGCATTACATTGTACTGACAATCAATATGCTCTCTGGCTAATCACACAATAAATTCTACAAAGTGTTAAACAGCAAGAACATGACACCTAAAAGCCTTTTGTTGAAAGGAGCTACACATTTTGCATAGAAAAATATCTTTATAGTTTATTCATTCTGTTTTTCATAATGACTAGGATTTTGTAATAATAAGCTCAAAATTGAAAGAGTTTATATAGGCTTGCTACATTTATTATGCTCAAATTCATCACATCTGAATTGCAAAGAAATTTAAAGTTCATTATTCAAAGTTAGAGTAATGAGAAACACCACCTCCTTCACTCAAAATTAGGAATTAAGCAGTGAGTTTAAAAAATCATGTAAGAGAGTAAAAAATCTGTATGTTTGTACGTATAGTTCAACAAACTGTGTATAGTATATATGTTTGGATTTTAAAAATTAAATACATTTTCATGAATATAATCAGTTATATTAAGTGATTAACCTTATTAACTGGCATAGCAAAGGAAAAATTTCAAGGTGTTTCTTTAAAGGCTGTAAGTATTCTGTCAGCTTAAAACTGTACAATAAATCTTTGTGTTTCTGTTTTTCATTCATGTGTTCTTTGACTTTTATTTGTTCACTTATTTCATCAATGAGCTAATAAGTCATTATCTCTCTCTCCTTTTCTTTTCTCTCTTTCTACAGTGAATTGAGTACCTACTGGGTACTTGGATAGTAATTTGCATAACATGCTCAATAAATTTTTTGAAGGTATAGTTTGGAAGAATTTGTTTATAATATTAATCACAGTCTAAATGATGCTATATTTATTATTTTCTTTGAAAATGTTTCTTCTGTGACTTCACATAGCAGTAGGCTTTCTGCTGACTCAGCTACAACCTTGCCATCCTCTCCTTCTGGGAATAAGTTTTATAGAGGCATATTTCTTTTCCATCATTTTCCTCTCTCCAGAAGACTGAGTGAACAGTCTTGTATTACAAATTGCCTCCAGCTTTGCTATATGTGACCCGGAGCTACTTCCGTAGAGGCCAGATACCCATCAAGACTATTCCAAAAAGATGGTAATAGGAACCTTAAAAAATAATATTGATATCTTCAAAATTTCAGTATTTATTGCATACGTATTATATGTCAGTCACTATTTTTAGTACTTTATATGAATTGTCTTATTCATTCTTACCGTAATTTTATAAAACTAGTAAAATTATCTCCACTAGTGTGAAGAAGAATTCACCTTAGTTCTCTTTTTAAGTTTCATCCAATGTTACACGCCAAATTGTGTCATAATCTTACTCTGTTTTCCGGTAACAATCTTTTTTATTATTTTAGTTTAGTTTAGTTTAGTTTAGTTTTACTTTTTTTGTTCTTCAAACATTGAAACCTTCAGATCTAGTAGGAGCAACCAGTTTATTACTTCCCTTGTGTTTATATCCATCCACTATTCCATAGTGTAATTCTTTTTTTAAAATTATTATTATACTTCAAGTTCTGGGGCACATGTGCCAAACGTGCAGTTTAGTTACATAGGTATACGCGTGCCATGGTGGTTTGCTGTACCTATCAACCAGTCACCTATATTAGGTATTTCTCCTAATGCTGTCCCTGCCATAGCCCCCCAACCGCCGACAGGCCCCAGTGTGTGATATCCCCCTCCCTGTGTCCATGTGTTCTCATTGTTCAACTCCCACTTATAAGTGAGTACATGGGGTGTTTGGTTTTCTGTTCTTGTGTTAGTTTGCTGAGAATGATGGTTTCCACAATCTAATTCTTATCATTTGTTCCTTTTTCATTCCAAGCTAACTCTACCAAAAAATAACTTTAGATCAATTAAATAATTCAAATGCAAGAAAATTGGTTTAAATAATTAATCTGAAGGATAATAGAAATAACAAAAAAAGCCCAGGTGTGGTGGCTCACTCCTGTAATTCCAGCACTTTGGGAGGCCGAAGCGGGAGGATAAAGAGGTCAGGAGTTCAAGACCAGCCTGGCCAATATGGTGAAACCAATGTTGTACTAAAAGTACAACATTGGCCGGGGGTGGTGGCACATGCCTGTAATTCCAGCTACTCTGGAGGCTGAGGCAGAATAATCGCCTGAACCCGGGAGGTGAAGGTTGCAGTGAGCAGAGAATGCACCACTGCACTCCAGTCTTGGCTACAGAGCAATATTCCATCAAACAAAAAAACAAAGAAAAATAAAAAAGAAAGGAAAAGAAACAATAAAACAACAAAAATGAAACTAGATACCATAGAGGGAAAACCGACTTATGGTTTTGCAACTCAGTTAAATAATTTCTGTTTATACCTAACAATCTCCATAGAACTCTAGTCATTTATTTTCCCCCTTTTCTCAGTAATTACTCCAAACTGTACTTAGTTTAACATTTAAAACACTTTCATCCATTATTTTCCTAAATATGTTACGTCCTTTGCTGTGAAAATTAAGACCAACTGACAAGACATTTTCTTATTTAGCTCCATGTTGCCTGTCAGTGTATTTCAATTTGCATACTCCTACATTCTTAGAAATCCTTATCTTAGTGAAAATGTGGTTCACTTTTTTCACTCTTTATTCATTTATTTCCTATTCATCTCTCTCAAATAAAAAAAAGAAATAATTCAATGTTGTATTTCTATCTACTTAGCTACCTTTCCTGTTTTCATGTATAACTTCTAATTCCCATATACCATTTACCTCTCAAGTAATTACATTTCACTCTCATCCTGAAATGGCCTCCTTCAGCCAAAATAAATGGAGAAATAACTGGTAAACTTTCTGAAGTATTACAAAGAATTGATCATTGTGTTTTCTTAACATTCTCACTTTTCTAATTGCTGTGGCTATTTGTTCTTTGTGTTTTACTTTTGCATATTGGTTATATTTTTAAAGTCTTGTTTATGTATGCATATTGCTTTGACAATGTCTTAAATATTCCTGAGGGTTAATCTTTTAGCTGTCCCCAATTATATGTTCTCTTGGTGATTTTTTTCTAGATTCATTGTTCATACTGCCTAATAAACAGTAACATCTATTGGGTTAGAGAACAGTCTCTTTTAGAGCAGATACTTCAATTCTTAATATACTGTGTAGATTTCAAAAAAGTGATTTTTTCCCAATGATTTAAAAACTTTTATAAATGATTCTAGAATTCTCAGAAACTCTAGATAAGTTTATTCTATTGCCCACTGTATTTTTCTACTTGAATATCTCCTCATAGCCGTCTCCTCTGGATTATATATTAAACTTTAACTGCCCTCTCTTAACACACATAGCTCTAGTTCTTCTCACTGTCGGCACCATATGCACAGACACTCTAGATATGTCCATTGCTAGTTCTGGACTTTCAAATTTGAAATTTCCTTTTCTTGCATTTCTTGCATCAACCATCATTTGGTTAACTCCTACTTATAGTAAATAACCCATTTCCAATTGAACTTTCCTGGAAAGCCATATCAGAATCCTTCATTTAATAAGACTATTCTACTGTGTGTTCTCCTACCACTTACCAGTTTATATTGTAAGGACTCCCTAAGTGTTTTCTTCACAATGTCCTTTTGAGAAGGATATTTGAGTAGCCAAAGACCTGTCAGAAACACTGTTTGGTCTTCTTTTGAGATTTTGTATTTCATTTGTGAAAAATTTGCTTAACTTTACTCAAAATATTTATTTTACCAAAATTTTAACTGTACAATTTTTTGTCCGCATAGCATCTGATGAAATCCTTATAGAAGACTTAGAGGTATGTGATCAACTTTCAGTTTGCACTCATGACACAGAGTAAGAATTTAACACATTTGAGAGAAATGACTAGTTATTTGATGTGTTTCAAATGTTAATAATATAAACTTCATAGTAATAATATTTTCTTATTTAAAAAATGAATGTAAAACATATAATGCTTGACAGTTGCATGTTTAATGTAAAAGTTATCTAACAGCATTTCCATTATGATAAAGAAGCCAATTTTCTTCACTGAGTAAAGACTACTCTTTCAATATCTGCAATGTCCTTTATTCCTATGGGGATATAAAAGATAACTGCATAATGTCATGAATTTTACTTTTACCAATTGTATTTCTGTCATTACAATTGTTTTATTTTGTAAATGGTTGATAAAATTTCTATAAAATAAGAGGTTTCCCAATAAAAATATGTTTGGAGATATATATACATATAATTTAAAGACTATATACATCTATCTGTATATCTAGAATATATATATTATATACATATAAAACACATATACAGCTCAATTTGACAGCTAGGTGCAAATTAAGATTTTATTTTTCTGATATTAGAATGCTGAAATATTCTGTAGCAATTGAGATTGCACTTTAATAATCTTGATATAAAGCTGTAATACTAAAGCTTTCCTTTTATATAAATTAAAATACCAAGAAAACATGCTATTTCACATTTTTACTTTGCCCTATTTACTGTGCTTCAAGATTTACAGCTTCTGACATTCTTCTTACAATACCTATTATATCCAGCCAGTGAGCACTTAATTGATAATGATGAAAATCATCTCTATATCTGTGGCATATGTTGAGCATCTGTTTCAGGCTATAATTTTAAATTTATGCCTTGTGCTTAAAACTAAAGCAATGAGCAAATAAGTTTTCATTTTCAGGTTGTTTTCAAATATTTGGTTGACCAAGTAAACTAAAATCTACAGTAGAGATTTTTACTTTGAAATTAAACACCAGAATATAAAAGAATCAGAAGTACAACTGTTTAAAACGTACAAATTGACTTATGAAATATTTCTGTCATTCTGATTTAAGCGTACATATGAATATGCCTCCTTGCAATCACATAGGCATGTGTAAATAATTCGTCAAATTTTGAACATCTAGCTGGCATTTTCTGGTAGCTAAAATGTTGAACTGAGATCTATGTGCTTGCCTTTGCCTTGTAAGCATTGTGAAAAGAAAAAGAGAGTGAAGTTTGGAAAATTACAAGTTGATTTCCTTGGCCAAAATTAACGTGCCTCATTACTCTGATACCAATAAGAGCAATATTGTAGACAGTTTCTTTATTCTTCTATACAGTCTCCCTTTCCCTTTCTTTGGGTAAAATAGAATGGTTCCATCCCCTCTTCTACACATCTTATATACTCAGTAGTGCATTGTTGCATTGTTGTTTTTGCTTTGAAAGCTATTGTTTAATGAGATTTAAAATAGAAAATATATTTACTCATAATTTACTATTTCTGGCCTCTCCATTCTTTCTATGTAAAGCTGCTTTTTCCTTTTATTTGTTAGTCTTTCCATTTTACCTTAAGAACTACCTTTCCAATTTCCTGCAATGCAAGTCTCCTGAGAATGAATATTTTAGGACTTTAAACAATTTGTCTTAAGTTTAAAATATATCTGAGTGTATAAAAGTTTAGATTGAACAGTTTTGTTTGTCTATACCTTTTGGTACTTTAAAATGTTCTGTTGCCCACAAAAGAAAGATACCATTGAATTTCTCAGAGGTACTTGTACTCTCCTCACCAGCACATTTATTTTCACTTTGGAAAATGGAGTGATTTCTGGGTCATCACGTACAACGTAATTGGCTTGTTTTTCACCCTTCTTAGATATGTGGCCTATTTCTCTGAGCCTTTTGTTCTATTTTTTGTAGTGGCTTCCATGGAAATTCTGGCATTTTCACTCCAGTTAGTGTAGGCTATTACTATTTCTAAGCTTTCAAGAACCAAAATAGTTGTGTGAACATGGATGTTTCCCTTGGTTCTACTCCAACCTCTAGATCCTTTACAAAGTTTTAAATCCTGTATTAAAAGACAGTGCTCTTACAATAATAATCAATCCTTAATCAAGCTTGATGTTACATGCCACTCTTGATCCAGGAACCTTGTCTCTATTATCATACAAACTTGTCAGACTCTTGCAGCTCCTATGGGGTATAGGCCCTTTTAATGGTGTATATTAAATGGTTTAATGGTTTTGCAGCTATGAAGAAAGATAGGGGTAGACCCTGATGAGTGTTTACATTTTTTGGCAAAGAAGAAATTTTTAAGTTGTCTTCCACCAGAGTAAGTCTTCAACTGAAATGATTGCCTGGTGTGATTCAAGATTCTCAAGTGCTTCCATTCAGACATTTGTATTAGGATTCTCTAGAGGGACAGAACGAATAGGATAGACATATATATAAAAGAGAGTTTGTTAAGAAGTATTGATTCACATGATCACAAGGTGCCACAATAAGCTGTCTGCAAGCTGAGGAGCAAGGAAGCCAGTCTGAGTCCTAAAGCTGAAGAGCTTGATGTTCGAGGGCAGGAAGCATCTAGCACGGGAGAAACATGTGTGCCAGAAGACTAAGCCAGTCTAGTCTTTCCACATTCTTCTACCTGCTTGTATTCTGGCTGGGCTGGCAATGTATTCGATTGTGCCTACCCAGATTGAGGGTGGATCTGCCTTTCCTAGTCCACTAACCTAAATGTTAATCTCCTTTGGCAACACCTTCACAGAGACACACCCAGGAACAATACTATGTATCCTTCAATCCAATCAAGATGACACTCAATATTAACCATCACACCAACGCATACCTCAAGTTTATAATTCTTCCCAATCAATCTCTTGACATTGGAGTAGAAGACTTTTAAAAAGTCTTCTTGGCATAGAAGACTTTTAAAAAGTCTTCTTGGCATAGAAGACTTTTAAAAGTCTTCTTGGCATAGAAGACTTTTAAATTTTAAAATTTAAAATTTTGGAGCTCTGTTTCTTTTCTACTTAACTCCTGGGCTTAACCCACAGCTTTTAGTACACTTTAGCTGAGATAAGAAAGGAGGCCCACTGGCTCTTATATTCCACCTAAATTGGTGATTAATAACACTCAACTTCATAGTCTTTCTCCAATGTATGGATTATCCCCCCAATAACCATCAAAAGTCATCTTTCTTAGAATTACTACTTTTCACATAACCCTCAAAAGCCTGATGTGTTGCACTCATTAGTGAATTAACGTTCACTGGTAGCCCATTTTGGTGTATCACCTTGTTATTCACGAACTTTAACAATTACACGGCCACAATATGCCAAGAGCTATTCATATTCAACACACTGCCAGTGATGTGGGCCTCATTGCCAGCTGGTGGTGGCTGGTGCAACGGACAACTGCATATTAGTGTTTGTTTCCTAGGACCTAATAGAATGAAAGGTCTTATGTCTGTGTTTTTAAAAAATGGACTCTGAGACTTGAATTCAGGATATTTTAAAGGGAAGAGCTCTCAGGAATAAGACTCTAGAGAGAGAGCAATTGAAGCAGAATTGGTCAGAGAGAAGCTGAACAGTGATGCAGATGCAGCAATAGCTCCCATTAGTCACACAGAAAGATGTGAAACTAGAACGGACCTTTTAAAATGTTCTTGGTAGAGACAGGGAGACAAGTTTTGTAGTTCCTCACTCACCAACTGAAAATGTGTGCAGCAGCTATCATCAGTGCAAGCATGCAAGCATAGGTCATCAATACTCAACATTCCCAGCAATTGGGGGATTAGCTCCTGAGACCTGAAGGGGGATCAAGATGAGGCACCACACCAGGCACTGTAGGGATGCATATAATTTAAAGAATCAGCTACAGTAAGTTGTCATAATTTCTATTAAATAGAATTAGGGGACGTTATGGCTTTACTTATTAGTCTTCTCTACCAAATCTGGGGACCAGGTAGTTCTTTCTGAAGAAAAGTATGTTTATGTTGAAGGCATATAATAAATGTTTTCTAACATATGGAGAAAAGGTTATATGTTATAGATTCAATGAAATGGCTTATGTTGATTGGGTTAGATAAAACAGGCAAATCACTCAGTTTTGTAACTACTAGTGTAACTCAGTGAAATTACACAACAGACTTGCATGCATTTTGATCCCTAATAAAATGTATATAAATATAAGGCCCTGTTTTTCACCTATCCTAGTAAATTTAATATATCCAAACTAATGTTGGCATTCAAAACAGTGCATTTCAGAGATCCATAAATACTGATTAACACTGGTATAGACTGATACATCTCTTGGTATTCTTTCTGAAATAATACAATCTTATTTTTTTTAATCACATGAAAAGTTTCAACAGAGACCACAGACCTTAATTGCTACATGAGAATCTGAATGAGTTTGAAGCATTTTTCAATTATGTATTACTATCAAAAGAATGAAGACATTGGTCATTATTGAAGATAATCAAAAGAATGTGACATGAGATGTGAAGAAAATTCCTGAAACCAATTGAATCTTCATAATAAAGGCAGTGAATTCCATAATTAGTTGGAGACTACAGCACTCGGGTTGGTGTTTTTACTGACAATACAGATTCATCTTGATATAACAGTTTAGTATGCTCTTCCTTCCCACATACTAACAAACAACCCTCCCAATTCTTTCCAGATTCTCTGGTCTATAGTCCTTATTTTTCATTACATTACAAATGCATAGGATGAGTTGCAATACATTTGTATCTTTGATATCAAAAATAAATCCTCAGATATGCTTTTTTCCTCAGTTTCTCTCAATCTCTCCTAAAACTGTGTGCATGTGTGATTAATTTTCCGAAAAAAAAGTCTTTGATCATATTCCTTTAGGATAACAAATACAAATATACAAAAGTCCCTCTGTCTTTAAAATCCTTTAGTAAAATTGTAAAATTATAAAATTTTGATTTCTAATAGTTAAAATATGACAATAGACTTTTCTCCCCTCTCCACATTATCTCAAATTCCTTCTTATTCTTTACCTGTTAATGCCTTATCTGACTCCATGGTCTAAATGAAAACATCTTCTTTTTCTCCATGAGTATCTCAACCAGACACACTCTACCATCATTCTCTTTCAATAATATTATTAGATATGGGAAATATCTAGATGTGACACCAGTTACCTGGCTATTCTTGATACATGTTTTTTTTTTCCTTGTCTGAACCTTAGTGCTGTTATTTTGGATTACCTAATCTATGAGGTTTATTCCTCCTTTTATAAGTTTGGATGTGTGCTATATGTTGATCAATTAAAATATTCAATTTTAGTATTTGACACTTATTATAACTATTATTTTATTCAAACTCTCATAAGGTGTTAGGGTTTACTGAACTGTTTAACCTAGATGGGTATATGCCCTTTATTTTTTTCTGCTTCAATAAAACCCCCTAAATATTCTTAAACGGGCAAGGGAACAAATAATCCTGTAATACTATTCTCATGTAAATTCCATACAAGTTGTTTTACTCTTCTTCCCTAACAGCTGCTACACTTAACTGTCCTTAAAACAGTCTGTCATTTATTCATTAACACAACATTGATGTGTTACCTATCCACCCTATGACTATATTTATATTTATCTAGTTTTATACAGAGAATAAGACACCTTGAAAAATAAATGGACATGCAAAATTACGGTACTTGGCACAGGATGTGTTAGTTTTAGGTAAATTCTTCTTATACAGTCTGCAACCAATGAAAAGAAGTGAAGAAAAGCAAGACGCCCAATCTTCTTATAGTAGGACATCTGTAGTTATTTCCACACACTGCCCTTTCCATCCTCACATCTTCGTTAAAAAATTAGTTTCAGTGGTCAAAAGGGTAGAAGAAGGGTAAGTAGAAAAAAGTATCTCAATGGAGATGAGAGTAAATCCATCACCGACACTGCATAACTAACACAATGGATCAGTGGCATCATCTTTATGTGTGTTGGACAACATATTTCCCCTGACAGCATCTCCTGACACTTTAGAAACAGTCAGCAGGTTATGGTGACTATGCTACCATCAATAAGTAAATTATGCGATCAAGCTGTTAGGAGTGGCTATCATTATTCACTTTTTTCTTATAATGTCATATTTTTCATTATGCTTTAGGTACAAAGGAAAGATATATTTCAAATCCAACCTTCACAGCACTGGGTAAAACTAAATATGAATTTCAGTTAAGTGAAAAGAAATATTTCATTGGCAAAAACAGCCTTTCAATTTTAATGATGATAAGTATACTGCATCAAGTAAAAACTGGCTTTTTTCTCTCTACACTTGGAAATGTGAAATGCTGTATATCACGCTTTAATTTATGAAC
Source organism: Rhinopithecus bieti (assembly GCF_001698545.2). Classification (NCBI taxonomy): domain Eukaryota; kingdom Metazoa; phylum Chordata; class Mammalia; order Primates; family Cercopithecidae; genus Rhinopithecus; species Rhinopithecus bieti. Next base: position 88,959 of record NW_016807445.1, on the reverse strand, counting down.
ACTAATTTTTAAACCACCTCTTCAGAATATCACCAAATACACAGTGAACACATGTGAATGTTACATTTGCTTGATTGGATAACTTAGAAAACATAATTAACTATTTTGTTTTATTCTCATTATACACAAGTACTCATTTATGAGTAGATTCTGGACTCCCAAAGCTCTCTCAGATGCTTTCAGTGGATGTAAAGGATAAACTGATTTTCAAAACAATTAATAAGTTATTTGACTTTTTTTATGTGTTGATATTTGAAATGGGGCAAAAATCAATGATGGATGTATTACTCTGTTCAAGCTGCTGTAACAAAATATCACAGACTGGGTCATTTACCATTATACAAGTACTTTTCACAGCTCTGGAGACTGGGAAGTCCAAGATCATGATGCTAGAAGATTCTGTGTTTATTGAGGGCTCTTTTCTTGATTTGCAGACAGTTGCCTTCTTTCTGTGCCCTCACAGTAAAATACTGGGCTCATTGAATAGGTAATTAAAAATAATTACTTTCTTTATCTAATTTTTTACCAAATTGACTGGCTCTTCTTCAGAAAACTCTGCAATGACAATTATGTTTAGTATGATTTACATAATGTGTGTAGATTTTATGTGTTCAAATTCTTGTTTACAAAACCTTGATTATAAAACAACACATAATTAGAAAATACTGTAATCAACTTAAACAAAAATTCTGAGTAACAAATGATAATAATATGCATTTATTAATTACTTTCTGCAAAACAATAGAAATTGATTATACAGTAGAATGGTGCTGAAAATGATTTAATTTCTCTTGCATTATGCCAAAACCACTTCATGATATTGTAATGATTCCAAGATATGAACATAAATATTAATTATATTATGCTGGTAAAACAAGAAAATAACAACTAATAGTCTCATGTTAATAAAATGTGAGACAAACTAAGTCTACTTTTTTTCTTCTATATTCTCTCCATTATAGTATCTAATTACATTTAAAGCTCTCCACAATAATAGGCTCTCAAGATATCTTTCTTTATTAATGTTACTTAGAATCATTTTCTTTCACCCTATGTCACTTACCCAAGTTCATTTAAGGTCAACTTTTTATTAGAAACAGATAAATTTTAATCATCTAATCATCTGGTTTCCTGGGACCTCCACTTCACTTGCTCCATGGCATAGTTGTGCCCATCTCTGTCACTTCCAGTTAGCCAAAGAATGGTGCTCCCTTTGTCCCATCAGAAACTCCTCCACATGGCATAGTTCTTTTATGTTCATGCCAGTGATGTGAATGATACTCTGACCACCAGGTCACCATAATGTTGCAGCTTTTTCACTCCTGTTGTTTGGTAGCGGGAGGGAGTGTTAGAGCTCTTTTACTCCAACCACCAGCAAGCTCTGGGTTCTTGTCCCCTGACCAAGAAAAATAAAGCACACAGACACCAGAGAGTGAATAAGGCAGAGTCATATGTATTAAGTGACAGAAAAGCTCTCAACAGGAAGAGGGAACTCAAAATAGTGTTGATGTCTATGAGGCTGAGTCTAGGGTTTTTTATGGACTTGAAATGAGAAAGTAAGTGCTGATTAGTTTGTGGATAGTCATGGAAAAAGTACAATCAGAAAGAAGAAAAATAGTGTAAAGGACCAATCAGAAGCTGAAGTGAAAGCTTGGCCTGAGACCTTGGCCTGGTACCTTGACCTGGAACCTTGGCCCAGGACCACTCAGGGGCTGAAGTGGAGGCTTGACACAGGATCTTGGCCTGGGACTAACTACAGAAGGATAGGTATATGTAAAATAGGTGAAAGTTAAGGACCAATCAGGAGGAAGCTTGTGAAATAAGACAAAGGCACACCAAGGAAAGAGAAATGTGCCCAAAAAAGGAAGGAAATTTGTTTATCTAGATTAACAGAGTAGATGTTTCCATTCAAGGATGCTGGCTTTTTCTTATCTGGAAGCTGCAGCTAGATTTTTAGGCTGGTCTTAGTTTGAAGGAGTTTTGCTGATGTTGGGTCTTTCCTATCTGGGGCCTGCAGACTGATTTTCAGGCTGTTCTTGGTTTGAAGGAGTTGTACTGAGGACTCACTCTAACCACCTTCCTGGTTGGTATCTTCCTTTCTCTGCTCTCAATAATATTACTTCAGAAGGCTAAATACTGTACATAACTTATTTTTACTTTGGGAATAAGGAAAATTAGAGAAAATAACAAATATCTAAAAGCTTCCAAATAGAGGGTCTTTGTGGGTAAATTCCTAGTTTCTAATCTATCTCTACTGCCTTAAAATCGTGAACCTATACTAACCATATTTATGAGGATCCACAATAAGTTCCAACAATATTTGCTCCTTTCACAAAAGGCGTATGTATTTTTTTCTTCATAGATATATTTCTCTAAGTTACATCTCTTCAGTATGGAGAATATCCTAGTACTCTTCAGTGGATTTTTTAAGAGTTGGCCAAAGCCCCCAACATCTTGGAGATCATTTCCAGGTTTATTTAAGGCTACTGCTCCCAAATTTTCATTATTAAATGTTGTATCTACGTTACACAGAAACTCGCATCTTCCCAGCAAATGTTTATAATCAAAGACATGAAAAAATTTGCTTAAATTATTAGTCAATAACTCTCAATTTCATCTTTCATCTTTTTTAAACCAGGGAAATAGATGAAGGCAGATAGATACGTTTGCTATAACGTAAGATTTATATTAACGATTGAATTCCATCACTTTTCATTTTTTTCAATATTTCCTCAAACCTCTATATAGAAATAGGTTTTCATGTTTTGATATAAATAAACCACAGTACATGTTTTTGTGCATCCAAATGAGAGACTCTTTGTTTCTAGACATTCTCCATATGATTATGGCTACCAAATGCTTCAGAAGTTTGTTTCTTCCTTTTTGTTAATTTATGTTAGAAACTATAGTAAGAGAATGTAGGAATGTAGGATGTGATGTTTGTACACACAAGACAATTTGCATAATATCACTGATGATTTTAAAATTTAGCATTAATCATAGCAATTGTCTAAATATCTAAAATCATGTAGTAAACATAAGCTCCTTTACAATGATAATACTTTCTAACTACTTCACTCAGATAGAAAATGTGTCATAGCATAGCTTTATAAATTTTCTGTTTCCAATTCTGAGTTCACTAAGGTTATGGAAACCTTTAGGGTAATTTCAGTGAAAGCACCTGTTTAGAAATTTAATCATATTAATACAGCTATCACACTGAACAAAGTATGCAAATTAACGAACTGTCGTGTTTCATATTCATTTGTATTGGAGACTGGGGGAGGAGTTCCATGTGTTTAGCCAAAATATTCTGTATTTTTGAAATTGTTAGAGGAAAATCCAATAGAGAAAAAAATATCAATTTTTTAGTAGTAAATTTTGAGGACAAAGGAATCATAAGATATATGATACTAATCAATAACAAATTAATTCATTTCAATAAGCAATTTTACTCTGACTACACAATAAATTTGGAATAATGTAACTGTAAGTAGTTTTACACCCAAAAGCAAAGGAGTCAGCAGTACAGTTTTACTTTTCTACTTTTCTTTCTATGCTTACTTAGAAAATGGCTCTGTCATGCAATATATCTTACCAGTGAAATTTAAATTTATTTTATATTGATAATTTTTGTGTGCACATCCCAGAAAAACAAACGTTCCCTATGCCCATCTCATAGACTTTTCTGATCAGTCCAGGAAGATATTTATTTTAAACAATTTCACTGTTTACAATTTGCGTGTTTCTTTTGTTTCAATTAATGTATTGATTTTAAATAAATATAAAATTATATTTAGATTAGAAACTCCTAATATGCCAATTATTTGGTAGACTGTCCTTACCAATCATTCTAGGCATTGCTGTCCATACAGAATTTATATATACATTATACACATTATATATATATGTATTTGAATAATTACTGAATTTTTGTTTAAAATAATTTAGCATTTCCTAAAATGCAAGCACAAATTTGTATATAAATTTGCATGGATAATTTTACTTCTCAGTATTAATATGGGTCAGGAATGTTTTAAATGTTGGCTTTCCATTGTTCATTAAAAATTTTACTTTACCTACACACATTTACTTTACTGGAACATTTACAAAGAAGTTAATGGAACAACAAGATGTATAAATTTCTTATTTGTAAAACTGTCCTTATTTTGTTCAGTTTTGTTTTGATTTGATCTGATTTGTCCAAAAAGTTTGACTTGCATATTGGAAAACAAAGTACAAACCTTGCTGCATCTGATTTCCTCATCTGCTACTCTATACCAGTCACTCTTCTATGACTTCCAGGTTATCTTTTCTAACATGTATTGCTTATTACCTTTCAAGAATAGTCTAAAATAGCTCATATTAAAAGTGACTAACAAAATATGTTTTGTATTTTGTCTGTTCTTCCCAACATGGTAGGCACTACCCTTGTTGAAGCTATCAGTAACTCTTAATTAAAAACTTTGTCTTCTAAATAACGTATCTCATAATTTTCTTTTTTAACTTTTATTTTAAGTTCAGGGTCACTTGTGCAGGTTTGCTATACAGGTAAACTTGTGTCATGGGGGTTTGTTGTACAGATTATCTCTTCACCCAGGTATTAACCCTTGTCCGCATTAGTTACTTTTTTTCTGATCTTCTCCCTCTTCCCACCCTCTACCCTTCGCTAGGCCCCATTGTATGTTGTTCCCCTCTATATGTCCATGTGTTCGTATTATTTAGATCCCACTTATTAAAAAGAACAACAACAACAGATGCTGGTGAGGTTTTGGAGAAGAAGGAATGCATGTATACTATTGGGGGGGGGGGCGTGTAAATTAGTTCAACCATTGTAGAAGACAGTGTGGCGATTCTTCAAATACCTAAAGACAGAAATACTATTCAACTCAACAATCCCATTATTTGTTATATAACCAAGGAACTATAAATCATTCTATTATAAAGACACATGCATGTTCATTTCAGCACTATTCACGATGGCAAAGTCATGGAATCAACCTAAATGCCCATCAAGGATAGATTGGATAAAGAAATGTAATACATATATACCATGGAATACAATACAGCCACAAAAAGGAATAATATCATGTCTTTTGCAGGGACATGGATGGAGCTAGAGGGCATTACCTTTAGCAAATTAACATGGGAACATAAAATGAAATTTCACTTGATAAATGGGAGTATCTTATAGTTTTAATCTTTTTAGTACACTTCCACTAAATTTATGTTACATGAAAAAAAAAAATAGAGTCTTTAAATAATTCCAAGTGTGACAATAGACTAAATCTTAAGTTACTACAACTAATATACATCCCTTTGGTCACTATCTAATAATATCCATCATCAAATGAATGCACTATAAAGAAAACTCTCTCAATTTTAAGGGTGAATATACTAAAAGGGCAAAACATGTTGCTTATGCAAAATAAAGCAGAAAAGCAAACTACATGAGAAACAAAATATAGAATATCACAATGAAATCATAGTAGTCAAAGAGAAAATGTAATCAAAACCTTTTAAAATAAAAGTGTGGATGACAATTTTAAAAGAATTATATGAAATTTAAAATCTTTGGTTTGCACATTTTCATAGAAATCATGTAGAACATAAAATAAAAATAATTAGTGAGAAATAAAATATACAGTAAACAGAAAGAAAAAATGAAACTCTTTAACAAATGTCATAAACAATAGAATAAATAAAAGAGAAATGTTTTCAAAAATGTAGTTTAAGTAAACTACATTAATATTAAGAGAAACTTGAGCCTAGAATTTAAAGGAAGAATTTATTACATAAAAACTGACAGGGATCCATTAATACTGGTGTGTTACCAAACAAATTGCAGTTTAAAAGTCAACAATTATAAACATTTCCAGAACTCCTACTCCTTCTTACAAAAAAATAAAAAACTATAAGGAGTAAAACAGTTCAATTGGTTTCAAACTGCTACAAAAATATTTAACATAAGCATAGTTTGGTGTCTTCAAATCTTTCAAGAGAAAAAGTGGGATACGAGTGTTGTACAAAGTAGCTAAACTGTCATTCATTTATAAAAGGAAATAAGCAAATATTTTAAAACATGCCAGTACTTACAGAGGACATAATTCTCATAACTCTGTCATAAATTTTAAAAATTAACATAGAATCAGCTTTACCAGCCTAGAAGTAAAAGAAGAAAACAAAATTAAAAGCTTAATAGCAAACAGTGAATTCATTTAATACTGGAACTAACGTTCCAACACTTGAAGTACATATTATAAACTATTATAATATAAAAATAAAAATGTAATAGACAAGAACAAGGAGGGGAAGACAGTGAAAAGACTGGCAAGGAAACATATGTATAGCCCTGTCTTTCATAGATGGGCTCAACTGATACTATTTAAGGATAATGTATAAAAAATATTCAGCTCACTAAAAGTAGGGTAAACTTCAAAAATAAGAAAAATGATATGAAAACCAAAATTGAAAATTGTATTTTAGAGTAAATTCTTAAAATAAGTTTAATGTACTTTTACAAATCTAGTGAGCTAGAATCAATAAGTATTATCAGAGTTGGTAATGCAAAAATAACAGAGCCAATAAAGCAGAAAACCTATAAATAACTGGAAGGCAAAATAAATATGCAAAGAACATTTTTAAAAGCAAACAAAAATAACAGAATATGTAGTCAAGAATAAATAGAATTAATGAAGAAAACAAAGTATAACATTCAAAAACATAAAATAAATTAATATATTTTATATCAAAAATGAAAATGAGATAAAATTATTAAGAAGAAATAAAAATCTGATTATGAATCAAATATTCAGCCATATATTTCATGTAACTAGGGAATCTAAAAATTTTAGAAAATTTAAAAGAGTAAATACAATTTAAGAGAGCAGATGAAGTTAAACTATTAAAATGATTCTTCATGTTTGAACAAAAAGTATATAGCATTACAGAAGACAACAAGAATAATTTATAATAAATAAGGCAAATCCAATTGAAAAGCTTAGACATAAATACTTTTCCGTAATAAAATAAATAGTAACATAATTCGTAAAACAAATTCTATACAAAATGGAAAGAAAAAGCAGAAAGAATTACATCTGTAGTCGACTATTTAACTTATCTTCCTCAGTCTATGATAAATCAAATAATTAAAAGTAAGTCATGATTTTCATGACCTTAAGACATTTAACAAATGAAAAATATCCAATATTTATTTTTGTGTTTATACGTGTACATATATGTATGTTAGAAATGTATGTATTGAACTTTATACCCAGAATACAAATATGTGCATATTCTTTTCAAGACACAAAGAAACTATTAAAATTATCAGTATGTTGGCCAAAATTAAAATGATTCCATTAATTCTAAAATATTAAAATATTTTCAAAACTTCTATCTCTTTACAGTATAAAGACCTTATGTCATAACAGGACAAACTGAACTTTGTTCTTTAAATCTGCCCTAAGAAAACACAGGTAAAACCAAATGTGAAATAACAAGGTGGTAAACAAATATATAGGTAATATAAATGGTAGACGTAATTAATTTCTGGAAACAGGAACCTCAGACTACAGCTGCAGAGATTTAGATTCCACCACCAATATGAATAAGCTGAAAGCAACCTTTTACCCGGAGTCTCCAAATAAAAGCCTAGCCTGGCTAACACTTTGATTTTGGCCTTGTGAGAATCTGAATATAGAACAAAGCGCAATCTAGATTACCTGAACATTTTACAAATAATATGTCTGATAAAGTACATATATACACAGTATATGAAGAATGATTACAACTCAACCATAAGAGCACAGACAAGCCAAATAAAAAATGGGCAAAGTATTTCAATTTCAATTTTCCTCAGTGAAGATATGCAAATATCTATTAAGCACCTCAAAAAAGTTCTGCATCTTTAAGTCACTAGGGAAATGTAAATTAAAGCACCATGAAATACCACTAATACCCACCAGAATGGCAGTAATACAAAATACTGATAATAATGAGTGTTGTCAATAATTAAAAAAAAACCCTGAACTTTCATATATTGCTAGTGGGAATGTAAAATGGTAAAACAATTTGGAAAACAGTTTGTCAATTGCTTACAAGGTTAAACATATATTTACCACATGATTCATCAATGCTCCCTTAGCTTTTAGCTGTTTATCAAAGAAAAGTAAAAAAAAATGTTCACACAAATACCTCTATGTGAAAGTTCATAGCAGCATTATTCATAAAATCCAAAACCTGGGAACAATCTAAGTGCCCATTGACTACATTAGTGGATAAACACCAAATGTTATGTCCAATGGTATACTACTCAAAAAAAAAGAAACAAATATGCAAACACAAGTCTGCAAAATGAATAAATTTCAGAGACATTATTCTAGGTGAAAGAAGCCAGACTCATCAGACTACATATTTTATGATTCCTAAAAGGTGAATTAATAGAGGTTGGCGGTTGCCTAGGTCAAGGGATGGGAATGGGGATTGAATGCAAATTAGTACAAAGGACATTTTTTGATATTGATTTAATTATATTACTTGAATGTAGTTATGGCAGCAAAATTGTGTTTACTAATATTTACTGAACTTTACATTTATAATAAGTGATTTTTTTGTATGTATAAGTTAGTTTTCCTTCGATAAAATGATTTCACATAAATTAGGAGTAGACCAAGTTGTAGTTTACCTGTACTTTGAGAACAGTCTGAAATTTAGGTACTATTTTATGTCAAATCATAACCTTTTGAAGTATAGATGTTTTCTTCAACTCTGTTATCTTGGTGTTCAGTTCAATACCTGATAGATTACAGAACACTATACATACCTATTAAATTTAAATATAAATATATACTTACAAAATGATGTGTTTATAATATGTATTATGTGTAAATTAAATTAGATAATTGAAGGGAAATTAACTCTTGAGTAAGCAAGATGGAAGGTGTGCTGCTTTTCCGGTGTATAGATAAATTTTATAAGCAAAAGGATAACTTGAAATGCCATGTAGAATAATGTCCAGTAATGTAATAGTAATAGATAAATTTGCTGTTTAGAAACTTGCATCCTGTTTGGCATATGCCATGAGGTGTATCCATTATTATAATTTTCTTTCATGAAATTAGCATTTCTACAAAATGTTTGGGAAAATTTCTGTAATTTTCCATGAAGCAGATCACATTTTATTTTAATGAAGTTAGAAAATGATTTAACTTGTCAGTAAGTTATAGGTAAAAGTAAAATAAAATGTAACTCTTTTCATTCATATGTTATCTTACTCCTGATATCATTCCTGCTTTCACATTTGGTCATAAGACACGTAAATTAAATACACATACACATTTCTATGAAACAATAAGATCCATGCTATTTCTTTCTGAAACTTATTAAAACATGATGATGAAATTTATAATAATACTATATCTGCATTGTGAAATCAATATATACTATTATATATTGTCATATGTTACATATTGCTAAATACACTATAAATTTAACTATATATTAATTTTTAGCTTACATATTNTGATAAATGGGAGTATCTTATAGTTTTAATCTTTTTAGTACACTTCCACTAAATTTATGTTACATGAAAAAAAAAAAATAGAGTCTTTAAATAATTCCAAGTGTGACAATAGACTAAATCTTAAGTTACTACAACTAATATACATCCCTTTGGTCACTATCTAATAATATCCATCATCAAATGAATGCACTATAAAGAAAAACTCTCTCAATTTTAAGGGTGAATATACTAAAAAGGGCAAAACATGTTGCTTATGCAAAATAAAGCAGAAAAAGCAAACTACATGAGAAACAAAATATAGAATATCACAATGAAATCATAGTAGTCAAAGAGAAAATGTAATCAAAACCTTTTAAAAATAAAAAGTGTGGATGACAATTTTAAAAGAATTATATGAAATTTAAAATCTTTGGTTTGCACATTTTTCATAGAAATCATGTAGAACATAAAATAAAAATAATTAGTGAGAAATAAAATATACAGTAAACAGAAAGAAAAAATGAAACTCTTTAACAAATGTCATAAACAATAGAATAAATAAAAGAGAAATGTTTTCAAAATGTAGTTTAAGTAAACTACATTAATATTAAGAGAAACTTGAGCCTAGAATTTAAAGGAAGAATTTATTACATAAAACTGACAGGGATCCATTAATACTGGTGTGTTACCAAACAAATTGCAGTTTAAAAGTCAACAATTATAAACATTTCCAGAACTCCTACTCCTTCTTACAAAAAAATAAAAAACTATAAGGAGTAAAACAGTTCAATTGGTTTCAAACTGCTACAAAATATTTAACATAAGCATAGTTTGGTGTCTTCAAATCTTTCAAGAGAAAAGTGGGATACGAGTGTTGTACAAAGTAGCTAAACTGTCATTCATTTATAAAAGGAAATAAGCAAATATTTTAAAACATGCCAGTACTTACAGAGGACATAATTCTCATAACTCTGTCATAAATTTTAAAATTAACATAGAATCAGCTTTACCAGCCTAGAAGTAAAAGAAGAAAACAAAATTAAAAGCTTAATAGCAAACAGTGAATTCATTTAATACTGGAACTAACGTTCCAACACTTGAAGTACATATTATAAACTATTATAATATAAAATAAAATGTAATAGACAAGAACAAGGAGGGGAAGACAGTGAAAAGACTGGCAAGGAAACATATGTATAGCCCTGTCTTTCATAGATGGGCTCAACTGATACTATTTAAGGATAATGTATAAAAAATATTCAGCTCACTAAAAGTAGGGTAAACTTCAAAATAAGAAAATGATATGAAAACCAAAATTGAAAATTGTATTTTAGAGTAAATTCTTAAAATAAGTTTAATGTACTTTTACAAATCTAGTGAGCTAGAATCAATAAGTATTATCAGAGTTGGTAATGCAAAATAACAGAGCCAATAAAGCAGAAAACCTATAAATAACTGGAAGGCAAAATAAATATGCAAAGAACATTTTAAAAGCAAACAAAATAACAGAATATGTAGTCAAGAATAAATAGAATTAATGAAGAAAACAAAGTATAACATTCAAAACATAAAATAAATTAATATATTTTATATCAAAAATGAAAATGAGATAAAATTATTAAGAAGAAATAAAAATCTGATTATGAATCAAATATTCAGCCATATATTTCATGTAACTAGGGAATCTAAAAATTTTAGAAAATTTAAAAGAGTAAATACAATTTAAGAGAGCAGATGAAGTTAAACTATTAAAATGATTCTTCATGTTTGAACAAAAAGTATATAGCATTACAGAAGACAACAAGAATAATTTATAATAAATAAGGCAAATCCAATTGAAAAGCTTAGACATAAATACTTTTCCGTAATAAAATAAATAGTAACATAATTCGTAAAACAAATTCTATACAAAATGGAAAGAAAAAGCAGAAAGAATTACATCTGTAGTCGACTATTTAACTTATCTTCCTCAGTCTATGATAAATCAAATAATTAAAAGTAAGTCATGATTTTCATGACCTTAAGACATTTAACAAATGAAAAATATCCAATATTTATTTTTGTGTTTATACGTGTACATATATGTATGTTAGAAATGTATGTATTGAACTTTATACCCAGAATACAAATATGTGCATATTCTTTTCAAGACACAAAGAAACTATTAAAAATTATCAGTATGTTGGCCAAAATTAAAATGATTCCATTAATTCTAAAATATTAAAATATTTTCAAAAACTTCTATCTCTTTACAGTATAAAGACCTTATGTCATAACAGGACAAACTGAACTTTGTTCTTTAAATCTGCCCTAAGAAAACACAGGTAAAACCAAATGTGAAATAACAAGGTGGTAAACAAATATATAGGTAATATAAATGGTAGACGTAATTAATTTCTGGAAACAGGAACCTCAGACTACAGCTGCAGAGATTTAGATTCCACCACCAATATGAATAAGCTGAAAGCAACCTTTTACCCGGAGTCTCCAAATAAAAGCCTAGCCTGGCTAACACTTTGATTTTGGCCTTGTGAGAATCTGAATATAGAACAAAGCGCAATCTAGATTACCTGAACATTTTTACAAATAATATGTCTGATAAAGTACATATATACACAGTATATGAAGAATGATTACAACTCAACCATAAGAGCACAGACAAGCCAAATAAAAAATGGGCAAAGTATTTCAATTTCAATTTTCCTCAGTGAAGATATGCAAATATCTATTAAGCACCTCAAAAAAGTTCTGCATCTTTAAGTCACTAGGGAAATGTAAATTAAAGCACCATGAAATACCACTAATACCCACCAGAATGGCAGTAATACAAAATACTGATAATAATGAGTGTTGTCAATAATTAAAAAAAAACCCTGAACTTTCATATATTGCTAGTGGGAATGTAAAATGGTAAAAACAATTTGGAAAACAGTTTGTCAATTGCTTACAAGGTTAAACATATATTTACCACATGATTCATCAATGCTCCCTTAGCTTTTAGCTGTTTATCAAAGAAAAGTAAAAAAAAATGTTCACACAAATACCTCTATGTGAAAGTTCATAGCAGCATTATTCATAAAATCCAAAACCTGGGAACAATCTAAGTGCCCATTGACTACATTAGTGGATAAACACCAAATGTTATGTCCAATGGTATACTACTCAAAAAAAAAGAAACAAATATGCAAACACAAGTCTGCAAAATGAATAAATTTCAGAGACATTATTCTAGGTGAAAGAAGCCAGACTCATCAGACTACATATTTTATGATTCCTAAAAGGTGAATTAATAGAGGTTGGCGGTTGCCTAGGTCAAGGGATGGGAATGGGGATTGAATGCAAATTAGTACAAAGGACATTTTTTGATATTGATTTAATTATATTACTTGAATGTAGTTATGGCAGCAAAATTGTGTTTACTAATATTTACTGAACTTTACATTTATAATAAGTGATTTTTTTGTATGTATAAGTTAGTTTTCCTTCGATAAAATGATTTCACATAAATTAGGAGTAGACCAAGTTGTAGTTTACCTGTACTTTGAGAACAGTCTGAAATTTAGGTACTATTTTATGTCAAATCATAACCTTTTGAAGTATAGATGTTTTCTTCAACTCTGTTATCTTGGTGTTCAGTTCAATACCTGATAGATTACAGAACACTATACATACCTATTAAATTTAAATATAAATATATACTTACAAAATGATGTGTTTATAATATGTATTATGTGTAAATTAAATTAGATAATTGAAGGGAAATTAACTCTTGAGTAAGCAAGATGGAAGGTGTGCTGCTTTTTCCGGTGTATAGATAAATTTTATAAGCAAAAAGGATAACTTGAAATGCCATGTAGAATAATGTCCAGTAATGTAATAGTAATAGATAAATTTGCTGTTTAGAAACTTGCATCCTGTTTGGCATATGCCATGAGGTGTATCCATTATTATAATTTTCTTTCATGAAATTAGCATTTCTACAAAAATGTTTGGGAAAATTTCTGTAATTTTCCATGAAGCAGATCACATTTTATTTTAATGAAGTTAGAAAATGATTTAACTTGTCAGTAAGTTATAGGTAAAAGTAAAATAAAATGTAACTCTTTTCATTCATATGTTATCTTACTCCTGATATCATTCCTGCTTTCACATTTGGTCATAAGACACGTAAATTAAATACACATACACATTTCTATGAAACAATAAGATCCATGCTATTTCTTTCTGAAACTTATTAAAACATGATGATGAAATTTATAATAATACTATATCTGCATTGTGAAATCAATATATACTATTATATATTGTCATATGTTACATATTGCTAAATACACTATAAATTTAACTATATATTAATTTTTAGCTTACATATTATGTTATATATTAAAATTATTATTAAAAACACAATTTTAAAGTCATCATTGTCTAACAATGTAAAATAGAATATAATTCATTTTGAAAGTATAATCAAAGAATTCAAAATTTCTGGTGCATTTTTAGACACATGTTACTTGAGATATCTAATTACCAACTTTTTTTGCCCACAAAGCAATTAGTAGCCCTGAATTAAATATCAATGAAATCAAGGATTAAGTGTAATTTTTTTTGCTGTTTTCACTTTAAATGGTGATATATGCTCTTAACAAAGATCTTTAAATGAATGATTTCATGTGCATTTTATGTATTTGTCCTACTTGCTATAGATAAGTGCTCAGTTTAAATATTACATAGTTTTCTGAAAAATCAGTCCAGAATTAAATGATCATTTTTGAGGATATCCATAATAAATTTTGTGAATGTTTATTGGGAAGTGAGTGTTCCTCACTATATAAATTAGATGTACTTAGGCTCTGTAGAACATGATACATTTGCAAGTTGTGTCTATATATAATTTTATATAAATGTTGAGAATGTTATGACTGTTTAATAAAATAATGTACTTGAGTACTTGAGTCTGCAGCTTATTTATTTTTTCTATTTTCATTTAAATATGTCCTCCATAAAACTTTTATAGTAGCTGCTTTCATTAAGCTTATTTTGTCACAGGTGTTTCTTGTTCCTTCAATAAATTCTACCTGCATTTTTATAGGCATGAAGGTCAATATTTGTATGATTTATACTACTAAAATATGTTTCTTTCTCCATGTTACACACTCTGCTTTCTCACATGGGTGTTGACAGTTTGTTTTGATATTTTCTTTGATTAAATACACTGCTGAAAATAGAGAAGATCATATTAAAAAATAAAATCCCATAATATCTTGTCACTTTTATTGACATTTACAAGTTTTATGTATTTTTTGGACCAGCAATTTTTACTGATGCACCATAAATTAACTTATAGTTAGTGATCCAAATCCTTGAACAACATCAGTGATCATTCTCTTCCACTGAATTGCTTCTAGAGAAGTTGGTAGTAGAGGCAATGCTGTGAAATCCTTCCACACATTTAGACAATTGTTACTGCTATTATCTTCTATGGATATGGTTTGCATTATTTTTTCACATCAGATAACTTTATATGAAAGTGTAATAAAAGCTGTAGAAATGGCACAATTGTAATATTTTTATTTGGAAAGATGATGAAGCTTTATTTTTTTTCATAATTAAAATGAATGTCAGTAAGAATTATAGGCCGGGTGTGGTGGATCATGGCTGTAATCCTAGCACTTTGGGAGCCTGAGACAGGTGGATCACCTGAGCTCAGGAGTTCAAGACCAGCCTGGGCAACAATGTGAAATGCTGTCTCTACAAAATATACAAAAATTAGCTGGGCATAGTGGCACGTGCCTGTAGTCCCAGCTACTTGGGAGGCTGAGGCAGGAGAATTGCTTGAACCCAGGAGACTGAGGCTGCAGTGAGCAGAGATCATATCACTGCACTATAGCATGGATGACAGAGCCAGACTCTGTGTCAAAAATAAAGAATTAGAAATCTTTCTAATTAGTACTGCATTTTCTGCAATAAATTAGAAAATACTTAAAATCAAATAACATCAATTAAAGCTGCTATAAATATATGGTTTCACTATGTAATAGCCCTTGTTTTCTTTGATTTAACACAATAATTTTATATTGCATACTGAATTTTATGTATGTTCCTTTAGCTAATAAATGGTAAATCATTATTAAAATAATATCTTCCAAATTAGGCATTTACTAATCATCCTCAACTAAGATAGATTAAATCATGATTCATGCTTATAGAAAGTAATTTAAAATAACATAGGTTTAGACCAGATCATCTGCAGTCAAATGAAATAAACCCTCAATTACATTACATTTCATCAGCAGACCAAATATTTTGAGAAATTTCTATAGCACAAATGATATCTCTATTTGATGGAAAATCAGTGGAGTAAAGAATTGTCTTCTAATGCACTAGCATAATAGTATTGATAGACATAATCTAGACTGTCCAGAGATCAGAATAAACATTCAAAATTTGGTGGGTGGCTTTTGGGATATTTAGGCTCTTTGTAAATATGTACCTTGTCATTCCAACTTCTCCGTATAGCAGCCAAAATGGTGATTAATTCTGGCCCTCATAAAGTATATGCAAGTATGATAGTCAGCGAAGTAGTGTGGGGAAAGCGGATACCTGGAACACCCAGGAAGTACAATATTTCTCAAATTCCACAAACAAGTTACTGAGTCACAATAGCCACAGTATATTCAGAACCTTTGGCAATATCACCAGATGTTTGAGAATTTTTCTACTGAAATCAGTGCAAAACCAAGAATCATAACTATTAGAGCAGATCAGAAACTATACAAATGGTAACTTACAGTTTTACAAAAAAAAAAAAAGATTACTTTGTAAATAACCATAAAATATGTCTGCCCTGTTTAATGTAATAACTTTTGGAATTGCAACAAGATAAGGTAATAGGATCATGTCCTAAGAAGCAGTAAGGTGAACTAAAACGCTTAGCCAGGAAATTATTTCAAAAAAAAATCTGTGACCCAAAAAGCTAAATTCGTGTGTCTGGGATTCAATAAAAAAATTTCCAGGTATCCAAAAAAGTAGAGACCACAACCTATAATGAGAATAATAATCTACAAGTTGCAACTGACTGAAATGATGCAGATGTTTAAAATTAACAGAAAAGGACAGTGAAATAGTCCTTGGTGTTTTGTATTGTACAAAATGTGAAGTAGAGACTTGATATATAAAAAAGACATAAAAATGAAAATTATAATATCTGAGGTAAATTACACTAAATGAGATTCATGATGAAAATTGCAGAAGAAAAACAAATTGTTAACTTGAAGACATAAGAATAGAAACTATCCAAATGAAATATATAGGTAAAAATAAAAGAAAGGAAGTCTAGAAAAAAGGAACGTTTATCAGTAAGCTGACTGAAAATTTTAAATGGTAGAATATACACATAATTATGCTTAATGAAGAGGAGAGAGAAAAAGAACAAAAATATTAAAGAAATAATGACCAAAATTTTTAGAAATTTTATGAAAAGAAGTCCACAGTTTTAAGAAGCTCAAGAAACTGCAAACACAAGAAACATGAAGAATATAATACCACAAATTGCAAAAGTAGTGAAAGGAAAAAAGAATTAACAAATCCAAATTGTGTAAAATGTCACAAAGGAAGAAAAATAAAATGACAATGAATTTCTCAACAGAAACATCTTCCAAAAGAAGATAAAATAGTGTTCAGGCAAACACATCTAAAAGAATTTATCATAAGTAGAATAACTTCAAGAAATGTTAAAGAATATTGTTTAGCCAGAAACAAAATAATAACAATGGAAATATGAATCTAAAACCACAAGAAAATAAAATGCACCAGAAGCAGTACCTATATAGGTAAGCATGTGACATTTTCCTTGTTTAAATTGCATTAAAACAGGATTGACTATTAAACAAGTAATAATATTTGTATTGTGGTTATCAAACATGTGAAAATAAAACGTGTAACCACAATACCAGAAAGACCAAAGAATGAGAGTGAAAGTAAGGTTTCATATACTATGTGAAGTAGTAAATATCACCTGAGGAGGGACAGTGATATGCACAAGTGCTGTGTACTATAATGTTGCAAATATAATATGATAACAGATTTATAGCTAAGGAGTTAAGAGTGGAAATAAAATAATATGATAAAGTACTTAATCAAAAGAAGTCCAGTAAAGAGAAAAAAAGTGAACAACAGCTGAAATCAGTTTAAAAAAAAAAGGAAGGTGCTGGGTGGCACTTTTAAACTCAACCATATATATAGATATATATATATATA
>NW_016807445.1:47025-71139 GCF_001698545.2 Rhinopithecus bieti | reverse complement strand
TATATATATATATACACATATATATATGGAAAGAGAGAGAGAGAGTAGTTGATACTCTAAACAACTCAATTAAAAGGCAAAAATGATCAGATTGGACTAATAGGTAAGACTTTTTTTCTCAGGGCTTAAATACTGCCATTTGTTGTTTTTTTTAAAATAGTTTTTAAAAAATCCTTTAGAATTTCTGCAAAGTACAAATCACTCCAAACTTATAAATAGAAAATTTTAACATATTAGAATTTATTATCAAAGTGTAAGCCCAATTTTGATATATGTATTCAATGAATAAATCAGTTAATATACTCAAAACTTTTCTAGACCATCATAAACCACATTTTAGCTATTAATATTAATAATTATCTAGCAGAAAAGTTTGATTCTAATGATTAAAAAGCAGTGCTGAATTCTATATTCCTTTTCTCAGGAGAATTAGATTTTTGCTTTTTTATTTATTAGGGTTTCCTTTGGATATTAGCTTATACAATCGTCAAACTAATCCTTTGAAATGGGAATCATACCATCATTTTTTTGATGAACAATCTTAGGAACAGACATCTGTGAAGCTTTCTCAAGATTACATAATGAGTATACAATTCAATATTTAAAGCCATACTCTCAAGCAAATTTCCACAGTAAATCAGATGACAACATTTGCTATGGCTTTTATATGTTCCTATCACCAAATTATAGGTATGGTCTCAGTAAGGAGCTAAACTAGTTGACAAATACTTGTCAAGAAAAATTATTTAAATAGTGATTACTTTAAATTAAATTGTAATTTTATCACAAATGCATTGTATTGGATCAAGAATGTGAAAACAGTTACATTGAATGGAATGATCTTATCTTTTAGAGATACATATATAAGGTCAATATCTTAGATGACCCTTAATATAATGTCCTGATCAAATTAAGCACTCCTAAAGAATTGCAATATACACACTCCTTATACAAAAATACACCTTTGATCAGAGAAACTCTTGTTTACAGAATATGACAGTCCATTGTCAAATTTTTTTATGTGTGTCAGAGTAATAATTTGAGGATTATTAGACTTTTTCTTATAATTATTTTACCTCTCTAGATTTATGTTTAGGAATTACCTTCAAAATAATGAACACATTCACAAATTATAGTCATTTTTTGTTGTTTCAGAGGATGTTTATTGCAAAAGAAAGAACAAAGAGAATAAATATGATACATCTAGCTCTGTCTTGTTCTTAAGGAATTTACATTTTAAAATTCTTAACATGTTTTTATGCCACTGGAAAAGGTCAAGAGCTTTAATGAAAATGGTGCTTTAGTATTAAAAGTATGCGTTTTATAGTTTTTAATCTCCAAGATCTTAAGTCCTGAATATTAAGTTGGTCCCACAAAAATAGAAAAAAAATAGTAAAATGCTTATTTCCACATAAATCAAATCCTTCAGACTAAAGGAAGTTAAGGAGATTCACAGCATAAAGCTGTGAGTTGGGTTCTTCTGTGGGCCACTGAGAAGGGTGTCTGCATCCTTTTTGCTGCATCCAGAGTTGTGGGGGCAGTCAATGAAATCTTCAGCTGAGTTTTGAGACGTGATTTGGAGAAGGCACTGAGTGTCACTTTCCTTCCATAGCCTTAGCCTTTGGCAGGCTCGGAGTGCTCTCTTTTGGCATCAGATCATATGAGTAGTAGACTAGATATATTTTTTGTAGTGGTCTTGAGGCAGGAGGGCCTAGCACAGTCCTTTCTAACTTCTGCCATCACTGAACAGCACAGAAAAACATTCATTTACTGTTTTCTGAGGAGGTTGGGGGCATTTAATCAAGAGAGCATGAACAATACACCTGGAGAACTTCTTAGTTGTCTGGATAGATTCCACTGTGGGTAGGAGTGGATTCCACTTGGGATATGATTCACGTTAAGAAGAATTGTTAACATCTCAGTAAACAAAATTAAGAATATGGTCAAGATTGAGAGCTAAACAAAAGACTCAGCTGGTGCAGTTTGGTCAATGACCAAGAACCAGGTATTCATGCCTATTGATGTCCTCAGAACTTAGATCCATCACAAAAGACGGGAGGGAGTTAAGGAAATTCTGACTTTGGATAAAAACTGAAAATTTAGAATATTTAGGACTGATTCTATTAAATGTTTGCAAACAATTGGAATAATATCGCTATCAAGGGACAACATTTAAGATATAGACAAATAAAATAACATTCAATTTTGAGAAGACCTGATTGTGAAATGAGATTTTGTACAGTTTAGACATAACATTGAGAACAAAGGTTTGTGTGAAATTTTTACTAAAAGTAGCTTCATGTATAATTTCATAATGAAAAATAACAATTTTACAAATTATAAGTGCACTTAGGTGTTTATTGTAGGCAATGTAATAGGCATACAGGTAACTTTAGAGACACTCTCAGAGGTCTGATTTGGGGCCAAAATGAGTCTAACACACATAGAGATTAGACCAAACATTCCAAAGCACTGCCTTAAGATTTTCTTAAAGAGAACACAAATGTGGTTGAATACAGACCTTTTTAGAAACATATTTCTGAGTCATTTAAGGCTATAATATACACCATGTTTGTAATTAAGTCTAACTTATAATGATATATCCAGGAAAAAGAATTTAGAAGAATATATTCTTACACTCTTCTTTTTAAGAGCAATGTTCCATGGCTCAGTGTTTTTTACCTATTAAGATATCATGCTAGATGTCTTCTTTGGCATGCTTTCTTTATATTAAAGCATAGTTTAGGGAAAAGTACTTTACCATATGTGTAATCTACTCCACAAAGAGTTGTTCATCTCACTTTTTAAGCCTGTTTTGTGAGGAAGGTGATACTTAGTTACTAATTTCTTTTTACCTATCCATCACTCAAGTGGCTAATTTTTTTTTAACCAATCAATACGGTAATTGATGTTGGAATGCTAGATTTGGTGAAGTTCACAAAGAAATTGACATTATCTCCTGAGTGCCCTGATTATTGAAATGATAGATGCAACTGGAAATTTGCAGCTAAATAGGTAGTGCCCGAAGTTGGACTTATTTCTTTCACTGTTTTACATTGTGAAAATACAATATAGATTTTCATGGTGACAGGAAGGTGGTTCCCAAATGAATTGTGAGAAAACAGATCATTGCAATAGAGAAAAAAGGAGACAGCCTGAAGCTTTTGGGATGGCTTATATCTTTGACAAATCTTGAAGTCCTGAAGCTAGTGCCTACAAGAATATCAATGAAATACATGAGTTTACTTTTGACTACTATAGCCTCTGCATCCCTGTTTTATATGTATCTTGATTAGTAAATTTAGTAGTGGGGTCTTGCTATGTGTATTAAAATGCATTTTATTCATAATACATCTTATAATTCAAATGCTTAGACTATATACTAGTACTTTTGTTAGTTTTGGTTTGTCTAGGATTTTAAGTACCTAATTCTTCATATTAAATTCCTTACAAATTGAAATATCTGAATTGTTTTCTGTTTCCTACACCAAACCCTAGTATAAAGACGCCACAAATTCAGGATCAATATTATCAGGCACTGGTCTGCAGCAATATTTTACTAAAACCAATTACTTACACAAAAGGAATGTTAAGTGTTTTCTTTTGTTTTTGGAAGCCAAAGATACTATCTTCAATATGCTCATAATCTACTAGAAAATAGCCGTAGTATGGTGAAAGACACGGACAGTATATAAAAAAGATGACATTTACATGAGAGACAGTTAGTGAAAATTATCTGTGAGAAAAATCCTAAGGTGTTTAAATTAATTTTCCTTGTTGAGAGCTACTTATTTCTAAGTGGAGCTCTTCTTTTAAATAAATAAATATACCTATCATCATGAGGTAAAACAGCATGACTTATTTTCCAGTATGACCCTGAGCAATTCAAATAGGATTTGGTCAAAACAGGACGCAGTAAGGAAATCAGCAGAAACTAGTAGACACCAACAAAAACACCCTCTAGTTGCACTCATTGCTCACTATTAAAGACACTCCACCAGCACCATACCATGACAATGCACCATGGCAACGCAGGGAAGTTACCTTATATGGTTCTGGGAAATCCCTGTCCCTTTTCTGGTAAGTTTGTGAATAATTCATCCCTTAATTAGCATATAATTAAGAGTGGTTATAAATATCATTAGCCAGCACTCCACGATTGCTACTCTGGGCCACTCTTCCTGTGGGATAGCCCTGCTCTGTCTATGGAGCAGCCATTTTGCTGCACACTGTTGCTCTACTAAACTTGCTTTCTTTCACAGTTGGCTTGTTCTTGAATTCTATCCTGAGCGAAGCCAAGAACCTTCCCAAGCAGAGTCCCAATTTTGAGGTTAGCCAGCATCAATCACATAGTACTTTAGTTTAAAATGAATGTGCATGTGTATGTGTACATACATAAACACACATATACGATACATATATAAACACATATATGTATATAAATATGCACACACACATGCACATATATGTGTTTGAATGTATTTGTAAAAGTGACACAAAACATTACTTGGTATATTTTGGTTACATGTAGTTCAAAATTGGAACTGACAGTTCAATAGAAAACCAAACAATTTTGCTTCTAAGAATGAGAGGGAATGGGGGATAGAGTGAGGTTGATCAATGGTTACAAAATACAGTTAAATAGGAGATATAGTTCTGGTGCTCAATTGCACAGTAGGGCAACTAGTTGGCAGTAATTTTTTGTATATTTCAAAATAGCTGGAAGGGAGAATTTTTAATGTTTTCATCATGCAGAAATGAGAAATGTTTAAGGTGACAGATTTTCTACTGATCCTGATTTGATCGTTATACAATGTGGATATGTAGTGAAATATCTATAATTATATGTTAATTAAAACAAAATATATGAAAAGAGAATGAGACAGGAAAGCAAAAATCGTTGTTCTAAATAAAAGTTTTACATTGTTTTCAAATTATATCTAATTTCTTCTATACATTCATATATATATATATATATATATAAGAATTTCTATATAAATATATACAACTTTACCAGGCTCTTTTATGGGCCTATAAGGCATAAGATTAAGACTACATTTTCTAGTCGTTCTCAGATAGCTACATTCAAATGACTAGTTCTAGTCAATGAAAAATTTAAGTGATGTAATATGCTTCCTTAATAGTCCCATAAAACCTCCCATTTGCATTTTTTTATCTCTTTTTCATTTTGCGGATACTTTATTGGTCTCCAATAAAGATATTAGAGCTATAATGGAAGGAAACCAGTATCTCTGAATCATTTCTGGTAGAAATCTTGCCTGTAGGAAATGTCTACATTGGTCTGTGCACGAACAAGAACTACGTTGTTTCTGAATTAATACACAGAGGTTTTGCTGCAGGGCAGGTGAGCCCCAAAATTAGAGCTTAGCTTGGGTGGGTTCTTGGCTTCACCTAGGAAATAGTTCAAGGGCAAGATGGCAGTGTTAGCAACATTTATTTGAGGGGCAATATACAGGGGCAAAGAGTGTACACTGCTCTTTGCTGAGCAGGGCTACCCCATGGTGTGCCCAGAACAGCAGCTCAGAGGCAGTTTTGCAGTTACATTTACAACTACCTTTAATCACATGCAAATTAAGGGGTGAGTTATTTAGAATGTTATAGAAAACAGTGGTACTTTTTGATCATTGCCATGGAACGGGGTGGTAGCTTTTTGGTGTTACCATAGCAATGGTAACTGACATGGTACTGTTGGTTATGTCTTATGGAGGGGAGCTTTCGCCTCTTTCCTGTTTCTGGTAATCTTCAGTCTGGTCCAACATTGAGTCTCTGTCTCTGGAGTCAAGTCCCACCTCCTACTTAATTTGGTGTAGTTCATTACAACAGAATGAATTTTTACTATGATTATGACAGCATTCATCCTAATACTTTTCTAAGTATATTAAAGGAAATTAAAACTTTGCCACTCCCCAGGACCCACAAAGGGATAGCTGCTCTGGAAATATTTTGGTTTTGAATTGATACATTAGCCTTTTTCAACAATAATAAAATAAGGAAAAAAATCTATATGCCCTGGGAGTGTGTAATCTGTTTTCATTTTTTTTTATATGCAGGAGAATAAGGAAAAGGTTAAGAAGTTATGACAGCTTTAAAAAACTTGAAATATAATTACTTAACCAGGAGGGAAAATAAAGGATGGATCTACAAAGCACAATATACTTTTAAAATGAGGGATTTTTATTTATTTATTTGCTTTAATTGGGATATTGGCTGCCTTGAGGAAAATTGTGGAAAGAAATGATGAGTTATTGTATCTACCAAATTGAATAATTGCAAAGAGGCATGAGCCAATTAAAAAATTAAAAGAAAAGGTTACATAGATTTTAATACTCTATTTTATGCATTAAATGATAATTGAAGTACTTAGAAAGTCCAAATCTATTTATTTTGACAGTGCTCCAAATAAGTGTCTAGATGATAAATAATGTGAAATTAAGGTGTTATTTCTGACTCTTGAATCTACTTACAACTCAACTATCCTTCAGCTTTAGTTTGACAGTTTCTCTGTTTTTTTCCACCTTGTGATGGATTTTAATGTTGACTTTAAACTGATTTCACTTATAGTGAAAACTGTTTTAAAAGTTAAGCAAAATAAATGACATGATCTGATAGCTTTCTATAGTGTGTTATTGGTTTGAACAAGTTTTTAGACAATAATTAGTAACTGTCAATTATAAGGAAAACAAAATTACTTACAAGTAGGTAAATTCACTGTTTAAATAAAAGTTATAACATCAAATAATTTTAATATTAATGTAAACTCATAGATTCATTGACCACCTACTGGTTTTTACAGAATACAATTTAGATAATATTATGATGTAAAATGCCAATTAGCTGTTTTCAAAGAATTAAAGTAGGATATACACTCCCCAAATTTGAAAACATAGGCCTGCATTTTGAGTGATTATTTTTAAGCTTGAAGTCAGATATTCATTATTTGTTAGCTATAGAATAAAATTCCTATTTGTGATGCTTATTTTAGAAAATGAAAGGGTGGCCATTAAAAAAATTATTGGGGCTATTTTATCCATTGCATTCTCAATTTACTTGAGATGTCAGCAAATATTTAATATGCCACTACTCAGCTAGAAGTAATCAATTTCCAGTTCTCAAAGTAAAACGTTTTATAAAGAGGTGAATACAATCACATTTCAGGAGGGAAGTTTGTCGTTAAATGCCTCCATGTACTGTATTTGGGGCAATGCATCAAGATATCCAAATCGTGGTGTAACTGATAAGGCTGTCCTGTTCTGGTTCTTGTTTGTGGAGCCAGAAATTCTTGACTTACTCTTGACTCATTTGATATTACTAATAATTTTTAAAATGTAATAACGTGAAAGTCACTTTGCTTTCATTTCTGTCACCTTTTACCCCTGAACAACTCTTCTTCCCCAACACCTGTAATAAATAACAGATCATTCCATTTTAGAAATTGAATACCAGAGGGTAAAACCAGAAAGGGGTTATTACTCTTGCACCTTCACTTACAATGTAATATACCTTACATTTTTTCAGATCATAATATCACAAAGTCATCGTAGGGGCCAAAGTAATCCTCTTCAAAAGGGTTAATCATGTATTGTGATATTAAAAAATATTTTTAAGTGTTTAAATTTAGCAAAATTTTGTGTGTTCTGTATGAATATGAATAATATATTTTTCATGTGAACTCTGAATTTTAACTTCAGAAGAGTTTTAAAACCCACTTAAAATTAACTTCCTTGAGTTGTGATATTTCCCCCTTAGGAATTCAGTGTCACGGGAGTAAGGGCATCAGAATATGGTGATACTCCACCCCAACCCCATAATAAGCCACTTAGTAAGTCCAAGTTTCCATCTCTTTCACAGCACTTCTAAAACAACATTATCTGGTTATAAGACTAATTGGAAAGAATATCTACCAAGATTTTGTGTGAAATGTTTGAGTAGGATATCTGATTTCATCGTTAAATCATAGAAACTCATGAATAGCACCCATGTATTTTACACTATTTTCTAACATACGTCCTTAACTAATTCTTTCCAGAGTTTCTGTATATACAAAATATTTTTAGTATTTAACTGATAAATGACATGATATTTCTCTAACACCCAGAAACCATATGCAGATTTGGGTTAAAATACTTTTCCTCATAATCTGAAGGTAACCTCCCTACCCTATTCAGCACTGTCAAGGAGAATCTAAGATCAATCTAATTTTCATCTCTTCATAATTAACATTTTTTTTTCTTTTTTGGAGAATTACATAGGTTTTCTTTTTTTCTTTTTTTTCTCTTCATGAATATATCCTACTTTCTGGTTATTTACTATGCACTGCGCTAACCAGTCATAGGACCTTTTCTTAGGCTGAAAATTCTTATTTTACTTGTGTGCTAACAAATTGCTTCTGTTATTCCTTAAATTATTTTTTCCTCTATTGTTTTTGATATCTGGAATTCTTCACGGAGTTGGTCCTTTTAGATCATGTCCCATGTCTTTTAACATTTTTGTTTCATTTCTCCCACAAAAATAATGCTGCATTCTAGGAATATTCCTCAATCTTCCTGTCAAGGGAATTTTAAACTATGTCATTTCTACTATGTAGGCTGTGTATTGAATTAATTTTAATTTTAGAAAATTGTACCTGGATGCATTATTTTCTCATAACTTTGTGAGAATTTAAACTGTTGATCTTTTATATTTTGCTTTTTAATAAATTTGAGTATCTACAATTATGTATTATGTTTGAATGCTGATTTCAGTATTTCTCTTTCAGGATGCTATTTTTTAATTCAAAAATACTGTTATTTTTAAAAATTTGGGCACTGAAATATGTATTTGAGATGATCATCTAAAGATCTTTTTCTAGAGACTGCATTCTAATGAAGGATCATGTTTTAGCTTGAAGTATAACTTTTTTATCTTTGACCTGTTGATTTTATGAGACATTTGTATCAAAGGCAATTCTAAGAGTAGTTCCAATGGGTTTTAAATTGAATAAGATTTATTGAGTCACCCACACAGATAAACTAACATTTGCTAATAAATAATCTCAGAAAAAAACTGAAAAAAAATTGATGAGAATATTAAAAACAAGGCTATTGTAATCAGAGTGCTTCAGCATGGATTAGGAAATTATTGTGATACTTAGGACAGGTCATTTATATTCTGGAATATGGGGAAAATAAAAATCACATTTCAAAGGTAACTGGTAATTAGAAATAAATAGTAAACAATAATGCCAAAGTTATAATAAAATGAAGAAGAAAAATTAAGGCCATGGAGAATAGATAAAAAAAAAAAATACTTTTAGAATAAATTTGGAAGGCAGATGGAAAAAAGAAATGATGATGGAAAAAGTCCCTTATTGCCCTAGTGCAGTCAGTGGGAAAAGGGAATAGGAACAGGAACACAGAGTTTGAAAAAAGTGTTAGTTGTCATAGTATGTTGCACTGTCTCTACTGAGTAAAGTTGAAAACTAAGAAACGTAAGGATGATTACATTTTTTCCTATTACAGTTCCAAAATGAAAACTGTAAGTATAAAATCTTCTACTTTTCCAATAAAAGTTGGAATCTTCTGAAAGAAAAAAATTATGCAAATATTTATAAAATTTGCCTAGAGGATTATCCGAAATTAATTAACTTAAAATTAAGAGAGGTACAGTAAGTAATAACCAAATTTTATTTGAAATATATTGACATAGAGAACTACTAATCATGTAAATTGACTAGAAAGAAAAAAAAAGACACATGTTGGGATAGGATTGTTTGAATAGTATTTTTAAGCCATATATGTTCAGAGGGGTGAAAGAAATACATTGAATAATTTAAAATACTTAAGTTAAAAGTAGTTTAGCTTTTCTGTTGAAATCTACAGGAATATATAAGGCACAAAGTTGCTTGAACAATCTTAATAAATCATTTTTATTTTTTATATCACTGTGATTTAACTTTCCGTAATTTTTGGTTACAACATAGCCATGTTTTCCATTATATCAAAGAGTAAATTACAAATTACAGAATGTTCCTTGTACTATCAAGCAAATAATTTGATTTCAAAAATATGCCATGTCTTTTTCAAAATAAATGCATGGTTTTTAAACTTAAAAGATATATTAAACTCTTCAATAATATTATTAAACATGTTTATTTAAACACAAAAAATTGGATGATAAAATAATTAAGTAAATTATCTTATCCATAATTCAACAGTAAGTAAGAATCACATCAAATTTGTTTTATTTTATAAACACTTTATGTGTTACATCAGAATAACATGTGCTTAAATGTTACATGTGATATAGTATACTTCAATATATTAAATCAAATATGCAAAATAGATTTTATTTAGCATAGAATGAAAGACAGTAATAAAATAACACTGGCAAACAGCGAACATTCGACTTCAAAGTAGTGTAATTTACTGAAATAGTAAAAATGTTTCACTAAAGTATTTCTACATCCTATTTTTCAGCCAAATGTAAATAGAAAATATGTGTAGAATGCTTCATTTTTTTGTATAATTTATTTTCTTTATAAATATATGTAGGACATATATATTTATATGCCACCTTTAAATAAAACAAGGTTGCTGAGATAAAATCAGAAAATAGAGCAAGCTCAAGTGTAGTGTAAAAAAGTGATACATAAAAAGAGGGAACAGGCAAGAGCAACACACTAAAAATGAGATAGATTTGAAGCTAATTAAAATCCATTTTTGTAAACCATATACTTGTAAAGGGTAAATAACAAATTTAAATCTGACAGACCTAGTAAAAAGAAAAGAAAAACACAATTCCTTAAATGTTGAAGATTGTTAATTACTCTGATTAAGAATGATTTCCTCATAATAATGCCAGAAAGATATTTCAGTCACATAATTCCATAGCAAAGTAATGAACATATTCTTAACAATGCCCACATATTTAGTAGAGGAAGAAAGGAAAAAAAGGAACTTCGCTCTTTATTATTGCACTTCAAGATATATATTCCAGAGACATTTTAGATAACCACAAAGGATCACTCACAGAACTATTTTTTATTATTTTCATGTTTTCTTGTTTTTGTTATTGCTTTTGTTTTGTGTAGGCAGTTAGTTGATGCAAGATGTACACGGGAAGATGGAGAAATAGCATGGGAACTTCTATAAAAATTCATTGCCAGACATTATTTTGAAATAATAAACACGAATATATTATCTTAAAAGTATAATGTGAAAATGTAAAAGTAGAAAGTTATTTACAATTTTAGTACAATATAATTTATTTTAATAAAATAATATATGTATCAGAGTGTATAAATAGTCACATGTCAAACATACTTATGAATCCTAGAAAAGGGGCAAACAAAAGAATGAAGATTTAGAAATGAGGGTAAAAGTAAATGAGCAGTATTTTGTATATGTAAAACATATATAATAATGTTTTATTTATTTATATGATAAATATCTATTTTACAATAATAAAAACCTTAGTAAAGCCACCATAGAATCCATAAGTTTTGGAAATGCTGCTTCTCAGTATGCATGTACAATAAATTATTTATTAAAATTGGGTGGATTAACTGAAATAAGGAAGATTGGAACAACAAGCCTAGTTAATCTGCATAATATACAAAAACTAGAAATTGTCTCCTCCTCCTCTTTCTGACAATAAAAATAAGTTAGTGAGGACATTTGCCTATAAAGCATACTTGTTTATCATGAAAATAAAAGTAATTTGAGAATGCTTGCACTTCAGTTTTGTACTGGAGGATGACAAATTATGTGGTCTACATAAAATACAAGATATGCATATGTATGTATACACACACAAATACATACATATAAATGCAAATGAAAATATGTCTAAAACATGTAGTAAAAAGGAGATGGAAGATGTGGTTATGTGTTAAATATTATTACTTATTGTGAAAATAGTAAATATTTTGTGGAGAATAAGCACTTTTTAAATTTAACAAATGAAGAGTAAAATTATATTACAATTATTGTGAATTATAGAAATAATCATGAAGTTTATAAACAGAAATATTTGAAAAAGGTTGAATTTGTAAACCTCAAAGGAGTGTAGTCTGGTAAGATGAAGGAATATAGAACATTAGGGAGTTTTCTATTCATGATTTGTTTAGCTTGAGATTTTTAACTTTACTAAATGAATAAAATTACGTGAAGTTTGGACCTAGGATTCATGGGATTAGGTCTAGTGAGCATAATCTGCAGAGCTGAAAATTAAGCCTTTCAAATCAACCTAATAAGCAGAAATGATCCCTGCCACATAAAATTTCCCCAATTGTGTTCCACTAAAAATATTAAGAAATATATGAACAAAGGAAAAGCTATAAGCCTGCAATGCTATTTTTGGTTATTTAATACATAGCGTCATACAACTTGTTAAATTCATTTTTGTCAACTAGTGCAATGCATCTCTTGGAAGCAACTGCAATAATTTATGTGTCATTCTGTGCCTTCTTCTATAAGTATTTGCTTATCCTGACAAGTGAGACTTAGAGAAACTGTCAGTAAATGAACAACAAATATCATGAAACAAAAACATGAAATAAATATTGTAAAACTTATAATTATGAAATGATTATAATTGCTGATAGGCAGAATGGCAACAAATAGCAAAATGGTCTATAGTGGCAACATCATGCAGAAACAAGATTTTAGTAAAACCCTGAGAATTTTTGCCATGAATTCAGTTGTCCTCAAGCCAAGAAGAGGTACTATACTCACATGCAATTGGTAGAACATCATAATTGGGAGGACTGGGGAGAGTTATTTATGAAATGCAGTGAAAGGAATCAGGGATACCAAACATCCCGTGGCATTCATATCAGTCCTCTTCAAAGAATTGTTGCATTCAATTGTCAGTAATGCCCTGGTGAGAAACTCTGTGTTTAAGCTCCTTTCCTCATTCATTATCCTATGAACTTTGAACAACTGTTAATCATAATTTCCATATTTATAGACCAGAATGTATTATGTCTGTCTATTTTACAGTGATAATGCAGTATTATCTTTATATACATAGAATCCTATGAAACAATAGCTTTTGTAAGTTGTATCCTTGAATAACGTAGAATCAAAAGTAATTTAGTTATCTTAAACATCTCTCAACTGATTTATTCAATGGCAAAACTACAGTTTAAAAATAACTTTAAGGAAACCCATGGAGTTTAATGCATAGTAATTTTTAAAGATATATAATCTCATATAATAAACTGAACACCTACCAGCTTTCTTCCCACATATTATAAAAAGCCCTATTAAAATTATGGCAAAAAAATCACTTCTTTAAAATAAATATTTGTTGTTGGTTTACAATACTGTCAAGCTAATAGTAGCTTACTTTATCTCTCATAAATACTTATAAAACTCTAAAAAAGACCGAAAATTTTAAAACTCATGAAAATATTTGTAATAAAACTGTTTACAGAAACTGCAAGAATATGGGAATTATTTTTGTGAATTATATAAGTTTTACTATTAAACTAAAATAGCCTAAATGACATTTAAAAATAAGATGTTTACTGAGAGAGGTAGAACTGGGGTGAATATACATACAGTGACAGTTAAGAAGAGTGGAAGAGAAAGAGATAAAAGTAATATTGGTATAGACAAGTGGCTTAGTCTTTTTTAAAACAGAATATGTCAATTTGTGAAATCAAAGACACCAGGAAATCTCCAGCAGGTTAAATATAGATACAAACTAGGTCCATCATAGTCAAATTGAAGAAAATTAAGTGAAACAAAAAAACAAACAAAAAAAGAATATAATTTTTTACAGTGAAAATGACAAAAGGATGGTTGGTACACATAAAATAATACCAGTCTAGGCGCAGTGGCTCATGCCTGTAATCCCAGTACTTTCTGAGGCCAAGGAGGGCAGATCACGAGTTCAGGAGATTGAGACCATCCGGGCTAACACGATGAAACTTGATTTCTACTAAAAATACAAAAAAATTAGCCAAACGTGGTGGTGGGCACCTGTAGTCCCAGCTACCCGGGAGGCTGAGGCAGGAGAATCGTTTGAACCCAGGAGGCGGAGGTTGCAGTGAGCTGAGAAGAGGGCCTTTGCACTCTAGCCTGGGAGACAGAGTAAGATAATTCCGTCCCCAAAAGAAAAGAAAATACTAACTCCAAAAACATAGACATTGTTTTTATAAAAGCAAGAGTAAGACTCTCCCCTGACAGGTATAAAGTATTGTGAAACCCAGTAAACAATTAAATGCTACATTTAGTAAGAGCCAAATAAAATTTATAAATTTAGTGTAAATATGCTTCAAAACTGGAAGAAAAAACTGAGGATATATTTAGACAAGCAATACTGAGATTGTTCGTCACCAATGAACCTGCTTTGCTATAAACATTACTTGAAAGAGTAATAATGCAAAACAAGCAAAAAAGAAAACACAAAACCAAAAGCAAAGGGAAAAACAAAATTGCACTGATGAGTGCAGCAACAATTTTAAAAAGGTGTTTGGTATATATAAAACAATACCAACTGAAAATTGACTCTAAAAGTAAACAATACAGGCCTTGTGGATTTTAAATTATATACAATCATTTCTTGGTATCCATGGAGGATTTGTTCCAGAACTTCCCACAAATACCAAAATCAGCAGGTGCTCAATTTCCTTAAATAAAATGGCATAGCATCACATATGACTTCTGTACTTCCTCCCTTGCACTTTAAATTGTCTCTATATTATTTATAATACCTAATACAATGTAAATGCCATGTAAATAATTGTTATGCTGTATTTTTTTAATTTGAATGATTTTTATTGTTGTTTCATTTTTTGTTTTTTGTTTTTTTCTGATCATTTTTGATCCACATTTGATTGTGCAAAAGCAGCTGTAGACTATACGTAAAACAATAAAATATATGTAAAACAGTCTCAGAAATATGTACAAAGAATGTAACAAAGATTTTTTTATTTTCTAATATTAACGAAATGAATGATTTCCATTTATCCACCTCATAAAAGAATGAAAAATTTTTTTAAAAAAATGAGAAAACCATTAATAAAGTGTAAGCAGTTTTAAGGGATCTAAGGAAAAATTCTGAGGCATCCTGGATACTGATAGTAGCAGGAGACAGACAAATTCCTGGGCAGATAGGAGCAGGTTCCCAGTGAAACCCAACCTTCGAGCTAGAGACAGCCTGAAGCCTGGAAACTGGGCTGCCAATTCCTGGTAGAATCCAAAACCCGGAGTGAGAACTTCCTTTATGCCTTTCAGTCAATCAAATGGTGCTCTTTCCAGGCACACCCATGGACCACTCAGCAAGCAGTTCCTTCTGCCCTTGGACCAATCAGCATGCACTTCCTCCATTCTGAGCCCATGAAAATCCCGGACTCAGCCACAGGTCTGAACTGCCAGCCTGTGGTTAGGACCTACCCACTACGGGTCTCCAGTGAGAGCCGTTCTGTTGCTCAATAAAACTATTCTCTGCTTTGTTCTACCACCGGTCGTCTGCACAAACTCATTCTTCCTGGACGTGGAAAAAGAACTCAGAACCCACAAAAGGGCAAGCGTGAGAAGGGCTGTAACACTTTCCTGACAGGCTCACCGACCTGCAGGTAGGAGCAAAAGGGGCTGTATCACATTCCTGGCTGACTCACCAAGTTGGGAGCTGTGACACGCTCCCATTTTTCAGACTGCTGGAGTGAAAAGCAGCAAACTTTGTGGGGGCCCAGACCTAGGGATTCCCTGAGCCAGACCTATAATACTATAGACCTCCTGCCCTCTGTTGGTAATGGGTAGCTGCCCCATGTGATGAGAAGTAGCAATGGGACTGGGCCAGGTCAGGAACTGTCGGCCAGGGTGAGGTGGTGGGACTGAACAGACTGAAATATGCCCTGCCACCTGCTCACCGAGGTGTATGTGGCAGGAGAGAGACAGCTGTAGCATGCAACCCCACCACTTAGAGCTCCACTGTTGCTGGGGTCTCCAAGTTTTGGGGCACCATTGCATTCCCCTCATCTAGATGCCGGTGCCCGTCTCTGAAGCTTGTGGTATGCCTCATGCAGCCACAGACTTTCATGGAGCCAGGGCCTGTGCCAGTGCTTGGAGATGCCTGCCCTGCCGCAGCAGCTGGCGCACCTGGCTGTGCATGGTGGCCAGACTCCACAACTCGCTCGCTCACACGCCCCTCGCTACTTTGTGCCTAGCTACCTTTGGCAAGCGTGGGCTGGGCCATAGTGCAAGCGAGTGCAGCTACTGGACCTAGTAGGGATGACCCCCCAGTGACCATGCATGAAACTCAAGCAGAGACACTGCTGGCCACAGAGGTTTCCAGCTGGCAAAGCGAAACCTGCAGGATCCCGTGACAATACCAATCCTGATTCACATAGGTAAGGGGAGGAAATAGATATATCTGATCCTTGGGAACTGTTGTTCTGTCACATGGTGTGCCTGATGGAAGTTACTGTGTTTGTATTCTCTGCCAGAACTTTGGCGCATTGACCGGCCATGGTCCGGGTGCGGTGGCTCACGCCTGTAATCCCAGCACTTTGGGAGGCCAAGGTGGGCAGATCACGAGGTCAGGAGATCGAGATCATCGTGGCTAACACAGTGAAACCCTGTCTCTATTAAAAATACAAAAAACTTAGCCAGGGGTAGTGGCGGGTGTCCGTAGTCCCAGCTACTCGGGAGGCTGAGGCAGGAGAATGGCGTGACCCCGGGAGGCGGAGCTTGCAGTGAGCGGAGATTGCATCACGGCACTCCAGCCTGGGGTCTCAAAAAAAAAAAGAAAAATAAAAAAAATTGGCCGTGGGCAAGAAAGACATATATTGGTCTGTGTCCCCTTTTATGTGTTCCAGCTAGTGCATTTTGCTGACCAAGTTCAACTCAAAGATAAAAGGCAAGGTCTCCAGGTGTCACAGTCCATAGAGTTCAAGTCCCTTAGGGCCCAAAACAGAAAAGAGAAGGGGTGTAAATGGATTTAGTGTAAGGGAAGTAAAATGAGAGTCACCATCACAAAACAACTGGTTATTCATAGGAAATCACTATGACCACATTTTCTCAAACAAAAAATAAATTCCAAATTGCTTATAGAATTATAAAAAGAGAACTCATGACAAAAAACGTTGTGTGAAAATTTAACACATAACAAAAGTGATATGTAATAATCAATTGCATGTCACAAGTCATACAGAAATAAATACACAAAGTAAATAATGATACATCATTTACAGACCATAAAAAGGAAAAAAATCAATATAAGTTTTCATAAATCAAGAGGAATAAATAAGGACCCTATATAAAAGTGGGTTAAGAATATGAACAGGAAGATAATACAAAAATAAATAACATTGTTAAAACTCATTTAATCAAATATAACAATTAACACTAGGGTTCCATTTTTCCCAAATTATATATGTAAATTTTTTTTAAAAGCAAGAAGAAAAAAATAGCAACATCTAATTCTAAATAGGGGTGCATAGCTCTGGCAGAAATGTTTATAAAAAACAAAGAACAGTTTTTCCAAAAAGAAATATGGCAATATGTATTAGGAATTTTAAAATGAGTGTACCTTTTGATGTTATAATTTTGTTTTCAAAACTATAAATAATCAAATTTTAGTATAGACATTTATATACATACACCCATGGATATTTCATGATTTCAAATTATTGAAAATAAATGACATAACTCATATTAAGGATAAATTCACTTAATTAAATGTGATTGAATACTATCCAATTTAATACATTTGTTGCTTTCAAAAATATAAGTTGCATGGGAAAATACTGAATGTTTCTAATTATACAGGCACACACACAAACACACACACACACACACACTAGAAAGAAATACAGCAAAATAGAAACAGTTGAAAAGTTGGGGTAATTC
This sequence comes from Rhinopithecus bieti, assembly GCF_001698545.2. Classification (NCBI taxonomy): domain Eukaryota; kingdom Metazoa; phylum Chordata; class Mammalia; order Primates; family Cercopithecidae; genus Rhinopithecus; species Rhinopithecus bieti. Next base: position 53,278 of record NW_016807445.1, on the reverse strand, counting down.
TTCTGTATATGCTCAGTTCTGATTTCTGCCTTTCTAGGTCTAATCCTAGTTGCATCACTTGTAAACTTTTGTGAACTTAGAAAAATTGTTATAATTCAATGTTTTCCCATATAGATATTGTAAATAACAACTATTCCTACATGGACTTTTTTCCTCTTTAATATTATTTAGTAGAAAATCATGCATTGTGTCTTACTTATGTAGTTCCTTAATAAAATCAGATTAAATTTATTATTTTAAACCCTGGGTTAAATTCTGATAAGAAATAATTTTATACTACCATATTAAACACTGTAGATAAAAAATACAATATTGTTAATCTGAAAAGATTTTATTGAAGAACAATGAAAAGGAAACTTTACTTTCAACTTGTCAATAACAATGTGTGTGTGTGTGTGTGTGTGTGTGTGTGTGTGTGTGTGTGTGTGTATCTGTTGCAGTGGGTAGCTCCATGAATATAAGCAGGGCAGCAGAAGGCTTCCCCCACACACATAAACCAGGAGTGTTGGGTGACAATCAGGTGATGGTCAGCCAGTTGGTAACTGTCTCTCTAAAGTAATAATTAGTCACAGCCAGCTCCAGGGAAAGGCAGTCTCCTAGCAGTTAAAGAAACACCTGAAAGTGGTGATCAGCCACTTCCCCATAGGACCTTAGGAGTTAGGCAAGTGGGAAGAAGTAAGAAAAGGCCCTGGAAGTATGCCAACATATAAAACCCTAGGTCAAACGTTCAAGCCACTCACTTGCATTTCAGGTCACCTTCTTGGGCTTCTTCCAAATGTATTTTCCTTTCATTCCTGTTCTAAAGCTTTTTAACAAACTTTCAACTCTGCTCTAAAACTTACCTTGGTCTCTCCTTCTGCCTTATGCCCCTCAGTCAAATTCTTTCTTCTGAGGAGGCAAGAATTGAGGTTGCTGCAGTACCCACACAGATTTGCTGTGGGTACCACGCTTTGGTGCCATGTGACTCAGATATGTTCTGCTTCATATATATATATATATATATATATATAATGTATATTATATATACACCTAAAACGTTTATCTCATTGGGAAGTTCCAAAAAGATATGACCAGTGTTATTTAGGTATATAAACAAGTGTGCAAATTTGTCAAATCTTTTGATCCTCTACTATATCATAGAAGGATGGCAAAAGTTAAAGTAGATTTAGACATATTTAATTATGCAACCAAAGTAAATAAAAATGCAATTATGAATAGGAAACAATTCTAAGACTGTACTATTATAATAACATTTATTTATTATAAAATCAATTGCTAAGGGAGCCAATCATTAATTTGTTCCCTCTCAGGGAAAAACATAGACATATTCTTTTAAAAGTCTTTTATATTGGTCAGGAAAATGTGGATTATTTATGCGCTGCTGTAAAGCTTTACTCTGAATGAGAGACTCCTTTCAAATTTGCTAAGGCTCCGACTGTTTATCACCTTAGCCTAAAACCATATAATTAGGGTCAATATTTACATAAAAACTCTTTGTATCTGTAAAGAATATAAGAGTAGGATAGGAGGCAGAAAGTAAGACAGCATGGCATTTTGTCCAAAAAGGGAGGATTTAAATGATAACCATTTTCTTGATCCTGTTTACAATTTTAAAATCTATTAACATATATTATCTCAATTTTCATACCTGACCTTGGGAAGCCTTAGCCTCATTTTAGAGATGGAGGAACTCTAATGCAGAGATGCTAAAGGTACTGTCAAAGATGAGGCTGCTGGACTAATTGAGTTCCAAGTCCATTCTTCATTCTACCATGTTAGAACTACTGTCTTCAAGGGAAGCGAAGGCATGATGTCATTTATCAATTAGTTTACTAACATTAGAAGAATCTGGCTCTTGGCCAAAACACTGTGATTTTTCAGGCTAGATGTGAGGCAATTAAAAAGGTGTTTTCTGGCAGGCTTCATAGAAGAGTGCTACACCCTTTACACCAGAGTTGGTACACAATCAATGCATTGCAGTTTCTGAAGGCAGTTGCAGTCAATGACTCAGCTCCCTGGCCAGACATGATCTTACATGTTTCTGCATTCCTAGCCCATGCACTTTCATTTCAAAGCCTCTTTATCAAAGGCCTTTGGCCAAAGCATTCTTCAGGTACTTCTGCTGAGACTTCCTTATTGGGGATGGAGGTCATGGAGATGCAAGGAAACTTAGACACATTTTCTGCACTTTGACTCAGTACTCAATAATTTCCTACTTTAAGTCCATCCCTCTCTCCCTACTCCTAGCCTCTGCATCTGTAAAACTGCCTGAGCCTTTTATTTGCCAGCAGAGAGATAGCCTCCACATCTGTGTTGATCCACAGGGCCCTTAACCAGTGTCAGTTTATGGCAGGACTTGGCACTTTTTTGGTTTTAACCTCTTACTTCTACAATCATTGTAAGCAATTCAAGGCTTGGCTATTACTTCTATTTTGGGTTGTTTTATTTTTTAAAACTTTTAAATTCAGGGGTACATACATGTGCAGGTTTGTTATACAGGCAAATTACATATTGCAAGGGTTTGGTATATGGATTATTTTGTCACAAGGTAATAAGCACAATACTTGGTAGGTAGTTTTTATATCTAAGCTCTCCTCCCCAAACTGCAAGAAGGCCCTGAAATGTCTGTTTTTACCTTCTTTGTGTCCATATACATTTCATATTTATCTCCCACTTATAAATACGAACATGCAACATTTGAATTTCTGTCCTGTGTTAGTTCATTTAGGATGATGGCCTCCAGCTACATGCATGTTGCTGCAAAGGACATGATCATATTCTTTCTTGTGGCTTCATAGTATTCCATGGTGTATATGTATCATGTTTTCTTTATCTAATCCACCACTGATGGACATCTAGGTTGATTCCATATCTTTGCTATTATGAATTTTGCTGAAATTTATATACACATGCATAAGTCTTTATGGTAAAACAATTTACATTATTTTGGGTGTATATCCAATAATGGGATTTTTGAGTTGAATGGTAGTTATGGGTCTTTTCTTGTCTTTTTATTTTTTTAACTTTTATTCTAGTTTTGGGGGTACATGAGAAAGTTTGTTACATAGATAAACATGTGTCACGGAGGTTCATTGTACATACTATTTTTTTCACCCAGGTATTAAGCCCAATACCCAATAGTTCTGTTTTAAGTTCTCTGAGAAATATCTAAACTCTTTTCCACAGTGACTGACCTAATTCACATTCCCAGCAGAGTGCATAAACATTCCCTTTTCTTTAAAACCTTGCCAGTGACTGTTACTCTTTGACTTTGTAATAACAGCCATTCAGACTGGTTTGAGATGGTATCTCATTGTGGTTTGATTTACATTTCTTTAGTGATTAGTGATGTTGAGCATTTGTTCTTTTGCTTGTTGGTCATGTGCATGTCTTCTTTTGAAAAGGATCTATTCAAGTATTTTGCCCACTATTGTCAAAGCTGGAGTGCAGTGTCGGGATCTTGGCTCACCCCAGTCTTCACCTCCCAGGTTCAAGCGAGTCTCATGCCTCAGTCTTCCAAGTAGCTATGATTACAGGCTCCCACCACCATGCCTGGCTAATTTTCGTATTTTTAGTAGAGACTAGGTTTCACCATATTGGCCAGGCTGGTCTCAAACTCCTGATCATGAGTGATCCACCTGCCTCTGCCTCTCAAAGTGGTGGGATTACAGGCATGAGCCACCACACCAGGCCCCACTTTTTAATGGGGTTGTTTTTTGCTTAATTCATTTAAGTTCCTTACAGATTCTGGATTTTAGAACCTTGTTGGATGCATAGTTTGCAAACATTTTCTCCCATTTTGTGGGCTATTTACTCTGTTGCTAATTTCTTTGCTGTGCAGAAACTCCTTAGTTTAATTAGGTTCCACTTGTCAATATTTGTTTTGTTGCAACTGCTTTTGGCATCATCATGAAATCCTTGCCAAGGGTCTATGTCCATAATGATGTTTCTTAGGTTTTCTTCAAGGGTTTTTATAGTTTTGGATTTTATACTTGAGTTTTTAGTCCATCTTGACTTAATTTTTATACCTGGTGAAATGTAGGGGTCCAGTTTCATACTTCTGCGTATGGCTACCCAGTTATCCCAGCACTAGTTATTGAATAGGGAATCCTGTCTCTATAGCTTATTTTTGTCAATTTTGTTGTAGATCAGATGATTGTAGGTGTGTGCCTTTGTTTCTGGGCTCTCTATTCTGTTTCATTGGTCTATGTGTCTGTGAACCAGTACCATGCTGTTTTGGTTACTGTAGCCTTGTAGTATACTTTGAAATCAAGTAATGCGATGCCTCCAGCTTTTTTTTTTTTTTTTTTTTTTTTTTCCTCTTAGAATTGCTTTGGCTACTCAGGATCTTTTTTCATTCCATATGACTTTTAGGATAGTTTTTTCAAATTCTGTGAAGAATGTCATTGGTAGTTTTGTAGGAATAGCATTGAATCTGTAAATTGCTTTGGGCAGTATGGCCATTTTAATGACACTGATTCTTCTTATCCGTGAGCATGGAATGTTTTCCATTTATTTGTGTCATCTCTGATTTCTTTTGGCATTCTTTTATAATTCTCATTGAAGACATCTTTTACCTCCTTGGTTAGCTGTATTCCTAGGCATTTGATTTTGTGGGTGTGGTTATTTTGAATGGGATTGGGTTCTTGATTTGGCACTCAATTTGGACATTGTATATAGAAATGCTAATAGTACATTGATTTTGTATCCTGATACTTTGCTGAAGTTGTCTGATCTAGAAGCTTTTGGGCAGAGACTATGCAGTTTTCTAGGCATAAAATCATATGTGAAGAAAGACACATCTAGTTCTGTTCTTTCTACTTGGATGACTTTTATTTTCTCCTCCTTCTTTATTGCTCAGTCTGGAAGTTCCAGTACTGTGTGGCATAGGAATAGTGAGGGTGGTCATTCTTGTCTTTATCTGCCAAGGGGAATTCTTCCAGCTTTTGCTCATTCAGTATGATGTTGACTGTGGTTTTGTCAAAGATAGCTCTTATTATTTTGAGGTATGTTTCTTCAATTTGGCTCGTTGTCTTAATCCACTAATCTGACATATGGCAACTGAGCTCCTGATAACATTATGTAAGGTGAGTAAATTGATCTAATATATTAAAGCCAATTACAGTAGGCAAAAAACTGCCTAATCATCTCTGGAAATTATAAGCATGTGCTAGTTGCATTATATCAGAGTTTGGACCAGCATAGTTGCCAGATGATTGGGACAGATGGACTTTGTGTGTCTGGGTCCAGGGTAATTTGAGAAGGCATTGATAACCAAGGAGAATCATTAAATGTCTCTTTCATTTACATAACTCTACCTCTGGTACTACCTTTCTTTAGGGAAGGGTATCCCAAAGTTTCTCAGGTCATGGAACTGTTGGTGTAGAAGTGATTTTTTTTTTTATGGTAAGCCTGACCTGAAGGAAATATTTTCTGTTTAAAAAATTCACACTACTGTTTAATAAGTAGTTACGTCCAAACATCTTAATATAGGAAGCTGGTGAAATATGTGGCCCATGTCCCTTTGTTTATCTTGAGAATTTAGAACAGTCCATGATGACCCTAGGAATTTGCTGCAATACCCCAAAGTCAAATCAGCAAGCGGTTTAGAAATGGTGACTTTAGCACATTCTTAGGAGGCCCTGTAATAGTCTGTGAAATAAAAAAAATACAACAAAATTTCAGATGTAGTATATGAAGTTATGAAAATGATAAACTAACTCTTAAAAGGAAAGCAAGGCATCATTTGACATGTATGTATTCATAAAACTGATACTTAAAGCTATAAAACTGTAAATCTTTGGTATTTATTCTTTTAATAAATACTATAATTTTATTTTTTCCAAGCCTTATTAAGGTATAATTGACAAAATTATATATATTTAAGATTTACAGTATAATGTTATAATATACATACATATTTTGAAATAATTACCACAATCAAGCTAATTAACCTCCATCACTTTACATAGTTACTATTACTTTGTGTGTGGTAAAATATTTCAGATCTACTCTCTTGGAGACTTTCAAATACAGGCATACAATGGAGATATGGCAAGTTTGATTCCAGATCACCATAATAAAGCAAGTATCATAATAAGGAAAGTCTTTCTATTTTTTTCTTTGGTTTTCCCCTGAATATAAAAGTTATGTTTATAGTATGCTGTAGTTGATTGTGTGAAATAGCATTATGATTAAGAAAACAATAAACATACTTTGATTTAAAATAAAAACAACAAATATGTGATGTTGT
>NW_016807445.1:20487-45427 GCF_001698545.2 Rhinopithecus bieti | reverse complement strand
TTTTTTTTTTTTTTTTTTTTTTTTTTCCTCTTAGAATTGCTTTGGCTACTCAGGATCTTTTTTCATTCCATATGACTTTTAGGATAGTTTTTTCAAATTCTGTGAAGAATGTCATTGGTAGTTTTGTAGGAATAGCATTGAATCTGTAAATTGCTTTGGGCAGTATGGCCATTTTAATGACACTGATTCTTCTTATCCGTGAGCATGGAATGTTTTTCCATTTATTTGTGTCATCTCTGATTTCTTTTGGCATTCTTTTATAATTCTCATTGAAGACATCTTTTACCTCCTTGGTTAGCTGTATTCCTAGGCATTTGATTTTTGTGGGTGTGGTTATTTTGAATGGGATTGGGTTCTTGATTTGGCACTCAATTTGGACATTGTATATAGAAATGCTAATAGTACATTGATTTTGTATCCTGATACTTTGCTGAAGTTGTCTGATCTAGAAGCTTTTGGGCAGAGACTATGCAGTTTTCTAGGCATAAAATCATATGTGAAGAAAGACACATCTAGTTCTGTTCTTTCTACTTGGATGACTTTTATTTTCTCCTCCTTCTTTATTGCTCAGTCTGGAAGTTCCAGTACTGTGTGGCATAGGAATAGTGAGGGTGGTCATTCTTGTCTTTATCTGCCAAGGGGAATTCTTCCAGCTTTTGCTCATTCAGTATGATGTTGACTGTGGTTTTGTCAAAGATAGCTCTTATTATTTTGAGGTATGTTTCTTCAATTTGGCTCGTTGTCTTAATCCACTAATCTGACATATGGCAACTGAGCTCCTGATAACATTATGTAAGGTGAGTAAATTGATCTAATATATTAAAGCCAATTACAGTAGGCAAAAAACTGCCTAATCATCTCTGGAAATTATAAGCATGTGCTAGTTGCATTATATCAGAGTTTGGACCAGCATAGTTGCCAGATGATTGGGACAGATGGACTTTGTGTGTCTGGGTCCAGGGTAATTTGAGAAGGCATTGATAACCAAGGAGAATCATTAAATGTCTCTTTCATTTACATAACTCTACCTCTGGTACTACCTTTCTTTAGGGAAGGGTATCCCAAAGTTTCTCAGGTCATGGAACTGTTGGTGTAGAAGTGATTTTTTTTTTTTATGGTAAGCCTGACCTGAAGGAAATATTTTCTGTTTAAAAAATTCACACTACTGTTTAATAAGTAGTTACGTCCAAACATCTTAATATAGGAAGCTGGTGAAATATGTGGCCCATGTCCCTTTGTTTATCTTGAGAATTTAGAACAGTCCATGATGACCCTAGGAATTTGCTGCAATACCCCAAAGTCAAATCAGCAAGCGGTTTAGAAATGGTGACTTTAGCACATTCTTAGGAGGCCCTGTAATAGTCTGTGAAATAAAAAAAATACAACAAAAATTTCAGATGTAGTATATGAAGTTATGAAAATGATAAACTAACTCTTAAAAAGGAAAGCAAGGCATCATTTGACATGTATGTATTCATAAAACTGATACTTAAAGCTATAAAACTGTAAATCTTTGGTATTTATTCTTTTAATAAATACTATAATTTTATTTTTTCCAAGCCTTATTAAGGTATAATTGACAAAATTATATATATTTAAGATTTACAGTATAATGTTATAATATACATACATATTTTGAAATAATTACCACAATCAAGCTAATTAACCTCCATCACTTTACATAGTTACTATTACTTTGTGTGTGGTAAAAATATTTCAGATCTACTCTCTTGGAGACTTTCAAATACAGGCATACAATGGAGATATGGCAAGTTTGATTCCAGATCACCATAATAAAGCAAGTATCATAATAAGGAAAGTCTTTCTATTTTTTTCTTTGGTTTTCCCCTGAATATAAAAAGTTATGTTTATAGTATGCTGTAGTTGATTGTGTGAAATAGCATTATGATTAAGAAAACAATAAACATACTTTGATTTAAAATAAAAACAACAAATATGTGATGTTGTTTGTTTGATAACATTTTATCCACAGTAGATCTTCTTTCAAAGTTAGTCAGTCCTTTTGAAACTTGCTGCTGTTTTTACCAAATAAGTTTATGTAACACTCTACATTTTTTGTTGTCATATTAATACTGTTCACAGCATCCTTTCCAGGAGTAAATTCCATCTCAAGAAACCACTTTCTTTGCTCATCCTAAAGATACAAGTTCTCATCTGTTCAAGTTTTATTATGAGATTGCAAAAATTTAGTCACATCTTCAGGCTCCACTTCTAGTTCTAGTTCTCTTGCCATTTCTACCACATCTGCAGTTACATCCTCCACTGAAGTCTTGATGGTTTCAAGGTCATCGTCCATGAGGGTTGCAATCAATTTCTTCTAAACTTCTGTTAATGTTGATATTTTGACATCCTCCATGAATAAAAAGTGTTCTCGTTGACATCTAGAATGGTGAATCTTTTCCAAAAGGTTTTTAATTTACTTTGCCTAGATCAAAGGAATCCCTGCCTATCCTAGTGTTACATAGTGTATTTCTCAAATAATAAAACCTAAAGTCAGAATTAGTCTTTGATCCATGGGCTGTAGAATGAATATTGTGTTAGGAGGCAGAAAAACATTAATCTTGTATATCTCCAGCAAAGGTCTTTGCTGACAATATGCATTATCCATGAGCAGTAATATGTTGAAAGAAGCTACTGATTTTCTGAGCAGTAGTTCTCAACAGTGGGCTTAAAATACTCAGGAAAGCATGCTGTAAACACATGTGCCATCTTCAAGGCTTTTGTGTTCCATTTATAGAGCACAGGCAGAGTGGATTTAATATAAATCGTAAGAGCTGTATGATTTCCGGAATGGTAAATAAATACAAGCTTCACCTTAAAATCACCAGCTGCATTTGCTCTTAACAAGAGATTCAGCCTGTCTTCCAAAGCTTTGAAGCCAAACATTGACTTCTCTAGGTATGAAAGTCCTTGATGGCATCTTCTTCCAATAGAAAGCTGTTTCATCTAGATTGAAAATGTGTTGTTTTGTGTAGTTGCCTTCATGAATTACCTTAGTTAGACCTTCTGAACAACTTGCTGCAGCTTCTATATCAGCACTTGTTGCTTCACTTTGCACATTTATCTTCTGGAGATGGCTTGTATCCTTTAACCTCAACCTCTGATAGCTTCAAACTTTTCTTCTGGAATGTCTTCACCTTTCAGCATTTATAGAATTGAAGAAAGTTAGGGCTTTGCTTCGGATTAGTCTTTGGTTTAATGCAGGAGTACCCAACCCCGAGACATGGACCAGTACTGGGCCTTTAGGAACAGGGCCCCACAGCAGGAGGTGAACAGCAAGCAAGCATTACTGCTGAACTCAGACTCCTGTTAGATCAGCAGTAGTGTTAGATTCTCATAGGGGCACAAACTGTATTGTGAACTGTGCGTGCAAGGAATCTAGGTTGCATGCTGCTAATGAGAATCTAATACCTGATTATCTGAGGTGGAACAGTTTCATCTGGAAACATTTTATCCACCTCTATCCGCTGAAAAACTGTGTTCCATGAAACTAGTTTCTGGGGCCAAAACGTTGGAGACCACTGACTTAAAGGAATGTTGTGGCTGGTTTGATCTTCTATCCATGCCACTCAAATTTTTGCACTATCAGCAATAAGGCTGTTTTGCTTTCTTATCATTTGTATGTTCACTGGAGTTACACTTTTCATTTACTTTAAGCACTTTTCCTTTGCATACACAACTTGGCTAACTGACCGAGAGGTTTAGTTTTCTGCCTATTTTGGCTTTCAGCATGTTTCCTTCACTAAACTTAATTATGAATAACTTTTTATTTAACATGAGAGATATGTTACTTTTCCTTTCAATTAACACTTGAAGCCATTGTAGGGTTACTAATTAACCTAATTTCAATATTTTTTTTTCCTTTGGAAATAGGGAGGCCTGAGGAGAGGGAGAGAGATGGGGAAATGGCTGGTCAGTGGAGAAGTCAGAACACGTACAACATTTACCAATTAAGTTTGCCATCTCATGTGAGTGCAGTTTGTGATGCCCCAAAACAATGACAGTAATAACATCCAAGATAATTGATTACACCTCACCATAACAGATAGAATAATAATGACAAAGTTTGAAATACTGGTAGAATTACCAAAGTGTGACACAGAGAGAAGAGAGTATATGCTATCGGAAAAATAACACCAATAGACTTGTTCAACACGAGGTTGCCATAAACTTTCAATTTGTAAAAAACACAATATCTGCAAAGTGCAATAAAGCAAAGCATAATAGAACAAGATATGCTTGTATAAAACACAGTATTACTAACTATATTTACCATGCTGTACATTACATCTCCAGTTCTTGATACTTAAAATTAAAAAAAAAAAAATGTTAGGAAATCCACGTTTGAGAACTTGCTGTGTGAAAAACTGGTTTTTGCTTGTTATTTCTATCAAACATGCATGAGAACCACATGGAACAGAGGACATTTAGTATAATATGTCTGTATGTGAGTGGTGTGTGTCTATTTGTCTAACAAATATTAAACTAAGCTTAAAACTATCACTCATAATGATAGAATATAATAGAAACAACTACACATTTGGACCTAGATTACTTGAGCCTATACTATATCTCAGTCATATTCTTTAAAATTTGTGTGACTTTGGAAAATTTTATTGTATTTTCACCTTCAGTTTTCTTATCTGTATAATAAGCATAATAGAGTGATCATGATGGTTAAGTAAGCCAAAACAATGAAAAAACTTTGTGAATATTAGCAGGTTCTTAACAGTTTTTCTTTTCATGTATTATCTCACTGTTACTGATATATGCTAGACATTCTTCTTAATTATTTGTATATTTTAAGTTATCCTACATATTTCCTATCTCTTGTGTCTTTGTACTGTATTTTGGGTAATTTATTTAGCATTTTCTTTTAGTTGACTAATTCTCCAGATTTGCCAAGTACTCTTTAAAGTTCATTCATTGAGTTGTTAATTTCAATACATTTTTAAATATTTTACTCTGAAAGTCATTTTAAATATGTTTTGACATCCCTATTTTATATGTTTTCTAAAACTTCAAATATCGAAAATCTTTGATGACCCAAATTTGCATTGACAATTTCTCTCACTGTAGTATTTTTTATAGTGGCTGATTTTCCAATGCCATTGTCATTGTTTGAGTTCATGTGCAGGGTGAAATTTTTTTCCCACCTGTTTCTGAAGGTGTAACACAAAATTTCCCAGGGTTTTGATTTCTGCCATTCATGTTACGAAACAATATTAGGGAAACAAAAAACACTGGTTAAGCCAGAGGCTGCCTTTACAAATCATATACAAATTTGGAGTCACGTTTCCACTATATTTTTGTTTTATAAATGTTTTCTTTAATATCATACACCTTTAGCTATATATGTATATGTGTATATATATGTATACATAATATATAAAGTGCTTTTATTTTTGAGATCCAAAATGATTATGCATAAGTTAGTATAACAGAAGTCAATCCTTTCACTTCAAAAGCAAACTCTTTTTTTTTACCATTGTCTAGGACCTCCAGTACAATGTTGAATACCACTGATTTTGCAGAGATTCTTTTAATTTTCTTGTAGTTTATAAAGATAATCTTCATATTTCACCTATAATTATGATGTTTGCTTGATATTCCTGTTTAAAAAAATAACAAAAATGCTTTGAACATGGTAGGGTCTATTTTTGTTTAGGCATATAAACTAGAGCTTAAGAGATTGGCCTCTAAGCTATAAAAAGCATGTTTGATTATGTATGTTTCTGGATACATATGTTGTGGGAAGGTGGAAAACCCCTTTATTTAAAAGGATTTTATTGATTATATACGTCATCTACTGGAAAAAAGTTAGACTCTAACTTTTCAAGTTCAGATAAAAGATCAACAGAAAAAGATAACATGTAAGTCAATAAATATGTTTCTTTAACAAAACTAATTAGACACTTCTAATATTCCATCGAAGTTTTTTCATTGTTTTGCTCACTTAACAATCAATGGTCATTCTATTATGCTTATTAATACAATAAGAACAAATTAACAGGAAAATATAATACAATTTTCCAAAGTCAGCACAAATTTTTAATATGTTCTACAAGGAACATAATATTCATATAAATTGCCAAAAGTTCAGAATTCGAGAGCTTAAAATTGTCATCTAGTTCATTTAATTGCCATGAATATTGTGGCCTAAATGTTTTATGTGATCTTCAGCTTGATACACACACACACGCGCGCGCGCGCGCGCGCGCGCACACACACACACACACACATCCTAAGTTATGCTTTAATCATGATTTGTGTATATGCAGATTTCTTTAACAAATGACATTTTGCATAAAGAATAATTGTTGAAGTCTCCATTTCCCAAGCCCAAAGTGATATGATTAACTGTCAATCTTCTATCTAATAAGAAATTAGTCCTGTCATTTGACAATTATTACAATGAATCCAAGCTCTCTCTCTAAAATGAAATTTTAAAACTCCAGAAATTGTACCTCAGAAATTCCATCTCTATATTTTTAAAGTCAAATATTTTTTCATATTACTTAAATTTCTTATGTGTTTAAGCTTCAATGTTATTCATTGGACAAAATGATTATAATTGTGTAGTATATGCTTTATATGCTTGAAGTAAATGGTTTTCAAGGAAGGATAATAGTTCTGGTCACTTTTTAAAAAGATGGATGAGATGATATAACTAACTATGGAACTTTATGTATAGAAGTAACGCAGAAATGTCATTTAGTTTTTCTCCTGTTTATATGTACTAATATGAGGCATAAACATATTAAGTCTGCCCATAATTACCACAGATAGTTATGTTTGAAAATTAAGATGCTTAATGTGGAAGAAAATTAAGACTACTCAAAAAAACCAACTTTCCTCTGGTTGAAATCAGGTATATTCCCTCTTCAAACCATTGACAATGAATGCATATTTTACACTGAAAACAAATAGTATTTTAAAATATTCAAGGCTTATAAAATTAGAAAAATCTGGGGCCAAATTCAAATATTTTTACCTACAAATTGTGTAATTTTGACACATTATATTACTTTTTCATGCCTTGTATGCCTTTGCTTTAAAATATGCATAATGAAAATGAATGTTGTGATAATTTGTTGAGTCAATTGTTTCACCTTCTATATATTTTACTATAGTATTTTTCTCACATGTTCTTCTATATTCTACCCCCGTGTTTTCCATATTCAACAGGTTTTGTGTCATGATACTATCAATTCTCCTTTTCTGTTTTAATTCTAATTTTCCTGTGTTATTTATTTTATTTAACATACATTACAAGAAGAAAATTTAAAGAAAACTGAAGCCGCTTTAAATAATATTTTGATCTTGTTTTATTCAGATTTTCATTCACTACGTTGTGCTTAGAAACTCTTTGCCAAGTTAAATGGACTGGAAAGTATTAAAGTCAAACCAAATGCTAATAACCCTGTCCAGAGAAAACAAATACTGCTACCCTTTGTTCAGATCAAATATAAAATCAATTTACACAGAGTCTTGAAGCAGATCCCACTGCTAAAGTCATGCTAAAATGTCTACTTTCTATGTTACTAGTGTATATTGCTTATAAAAATAATATATCGTCTATATACAATTGTTTAATTATATGTTATCTGGAAGTCATTCGTATTTGGAAGCCATTTTCCAGATTTCCAACAGGAAAAAATGCAAAACTTCTAGATTAAAAGAAAATTGTTATAGGAATTTGTCTCCATAATATTTAATCTATCAATATGTTTATAATCAGGTGCTTAATCTAAATGGGATATAGAAAATCAAAGAGAAAGCCTTGGGTTATACACTTCTGTTACTTGGAAATTCTGTTACAAAAAATACTTTTTCTTTTTTCTCAAATAGTTGTTGCATATTAAGTTTACTAAGCCGAATGTTTGGTCACCCTTTGGTTATTGTTCCTATGTCTGCTGAAGAGTAACATACTCCTCAGATTAAAATATCTTGGCTATTATTAAAGAAAATCTGATTTTTGGAGAAGTGTGAAATACCGTTAATATATATAAAAATTTAGTACCAAATATCAGCAAGTAACAAGGTAAACTATTAGTTATATATGATGTCCTATTTTCTTTTCTTCTTCTTTTTTTTTTTTTTTTGATGGAGTCTCCCACTGTCACCAGGCCTGGAGTGCAATGGCACCATCTCTGCTCACTGCAACCTCCGCCTCCTGGGTTCAAGTGATTCTCCTGCCTCAGCCTCCTGAGTAGCTGGGATTATAGGCACCTGCCACCATGCCTGGCTAATTTTTTGTATTTTTAGTAGAGACAGGGTTTCATTATGTTGGCCAGGCTGGTCTTGACCTCCTGACCTCGTGATCCACCCCCATCTTGGCCTCCCAAAGTGCTGGGATTACAGGTGTGAGCCACCATGCCCGGCCTATTATATCCTATTTTTAAATGCCAGATAAACAAATCCCAATTTCAACTTCCGTCAGTAAGTGTATCACATTTTTCAAAAATAATATTTTAAACGTGTGTTAGTATGTAATATATATCTGGAGAACTCATAAGTTCTTTTATTTTAAAGAATACTTGCATAAAATAGAAAATGCTTATAATGACTAGTTTCTAAAGATGGCACTCAGTTTGTCCTATGCTGATAAAGATTTATCAACTGACTTTCCAAAATCATAAAAAATAAATTTAAAATCCCTAATACATTGTGTTTGCTGATTTCTCTGGTGTAAATGTTCCATAATATACCCTGAACAAGGAGTTGTGAAGACATATGCATAATGATTTCTCAAGATCCTATATGTATATTTGTTTTGTAACTCATTTAATGAACAATGTAATTAATGCTGGTGGATTCATTACATGTTACATGTAATTTTACTGGCTTAAAGTAAGAATGCTGCAGGTCCAATACTTATTGGCTGCATGAATTGATATACACATTTGTGTAAATAAGAGAATTACCAAGGACTTTTTACAATTATATTTACATAGTTAATGAGATTTTAAATGAGTTTCACTGCCAATTATCTCTAGAGGAACAATATTTTAATGTGTCACTTTGAATAAAGCTTTTTCAGAAACAGTTATACACTGCATTCTCCAGTAATTATGGTTTAAAATTAATATTAATACTTAATTATAGTTTTGTAAATTACAGCAGCAGCAAACACATGCTACAAGGCATTAGAGATTAGTGATTAGATGATTGATTACATTGATTTCATTAGAGACTTGTCATTTTTCACCTATTTTAGCATCATCTCAATCTCTCTCTATTCTAGGGTTCTAATCATAGGATAATTATTGTGTTTTCTTTTAATCTTTAAATATATTAATATAACTTCAAGTATTCAAATTAGATCAGGGAAACAATTCTAGATTCCCATCTTTCATATAATATCCTTTTTTTCTTGAAACCAATTTTGATATCCAGACTGTATTACTCAAACTGCTCTAAATATTAAAAATAACAAAGATTTTACATATGTAATTAGGAATTTACAAGACTTGGCAGACCTGAAGGAGAAAAATCAGAGAATCCAACATTGACATCCTCAATTTAAAACACTGAAATAGATAATTTTCAAAAGCCAGAAAGTCACTGCCATATTTTTTTATCATTTTATTTTGGAATAAGTTTAGACTTATAGAAAAGTTATAAAAATAATACCAATAGTACAGAATTCCTTCTCACAGCTTCCACTAGTGTTAACATTTTACATAACCATTGTATAATTATTAAAACAAGGAAATTAACACTGATACAGTACAATAAAATATACAATAAAATCTATAGATTTTATTCAAATTTTACCAGTTTCTCACTAATGCTTTTTATTTTCTAATCCAGAGTCTATTCCAAGTTTCCACATCACATTGGTGTTGTCATGTCTCCTCAGTCTCCTCCACTCATTATGTATCTTCAGATTCTTTTTCCTTTGTCTTTGACTCATTAGCAGTTTTAAAAAGTATTGGCAGAATGTCTCTTAATTTATGATTGCCTGATTTTTACTCATGATTGTACTCAGGTAATGCATGGTTGGCAAGAATACCACAGAAGCAGTGTTGTACTCTTGTTAGTACATCATACCAGTGTTATCACTGGCAAAGCTGTTTGCTATAATTTTGAAGAATCTTTGAAAAGCAACCACCAACTGCTTCAATTTGCACCAGTGAAATGACTGATTCTCAGGAGATTATTAGGAAGCGACTGTGCATTTCATGTTTGCCTACATCTAGACTGCATATGCCTGTAAGAAAAAACAAAAAAACAAAAAAACAGCATTTCTTTCTTTACCTTCCATAATTGTACATATTTTCTCTCACTGGACTTCTAAACCAGGATCATGCAAGTAAGGCAATTTTGGAAAGTGTAACTTCTACATTTTCTATGTAATATGGAGAGAATCTATAATAGGAAGTGGTAGTATCCATTTGATAACAGACAAACCAGACACCTCCAACAGGAAATTTAAAATAGAATATTTTAAGTGTAACTGTTAAGACAGTATCAGCTATGTAATCAATGTACATTTTTACATCAATAATCTTGATTTTTGAAGCAGTTTGCAATCTACAGAGCATAATTCCTATGTATATTCTTTATTGAATCATTACAATAGCCATAAAATTTAGGCAATAAAGGAATAAGCTTCCACAATTTTACCAATTAGGAAGATATTGCTTACATAATGTACCCAGCAAGTGGAAAAACCTGAAGTTCTAAAATTAATTCAGTACCAAATCTAATGAGTTTTCCACTATTTTACACTGTCCTCTAACTCTTGTGAGACAATAATAATTACTTCATAAAGTCATGTTACAATAATATCTCATTTTTTTGTGGCTACTAAAATTTATATATATATACATATATATGTGTGTGTATATATATGTAATTCCCTATATTAGGGATTAAGTCATTTTTAAGAGGTGCAAACCTACAAAAGGGAAACATTTAAAACAAAAACCACAGGCCCATAGAATAAATGATTTCATTATTTTGTGTTAATAAAAGATAACTATAGGAACACATATTCTTTTATATTTAAACAAAATGTGTGAAATACATACATGGATGTGTGTATGTAAAGAATAGTTTAATTCTATATAATATTCATGTAATGAGGGTGTATTAGTTCATCTTCACATTGCTATTAGGATACTACATACGGCTGGGTAATTTATAAACAAAAGAGATTTAATTGACTCACTCTTCCATGTGGCTGTGGAGACCTCAGGAAACTTACAATCATGGTGGAAGGCAAAGGAGGAGCAAGCACCTTCACAAGGCGGCAAGAGAAAGAGAGCTAGACGTGGGGAGTGCCGTACTTTGAAAACTATCACTTCTCATGAGAACTCCCTCACTATCATGAGACCAGCATGGGGTAAACCACCCCCAGGAACCAATCACTTCCCACTAGCTTCCTCCCTTGACATGTGGGGATTACAATCTGAGATGAGATTTGGGTGGGGACACAGAGTCAAACCATAGCAGAGGGAGAGAGAAACAAAAATTTTGGCAACTTTTGTGTCATGTTTATTATTTATTAAAGTCAGAATAGATACAGAAAAGTAATTTATTGGGGGATATTAACTACCATTCTAAAAGGGCAAGAGTATCAGGCCCTGAAGCTGTTTCTGCACGAACAGTAACCAACCATGCCTCAGGGACTGCTCTAACCAAAAGCTACTGTTTGGGTGAAGATACCAGAACCTCTTCCAGTGCTGCTCTGAAGAAACACATCTCTGTTCTGGTGCTGCAATGGCCTGAAGACTGATGCCCCTGCATGTGGCTTTCTCCTCACTTTGTTTTTTTCCTGAGTCTGAGTCTCGGATACTCTGCCTGATTGGCTAAACCTTACCTTCTCAGATGGAGGATAGCCTGGTAAAGGGATTTTTTTGTTTGTTTGTTTCTACCTTTGAATGGTGAAACCCCCAATGCAGAGAGACTATTTTGAAAGAGGCTGGGAGTTTTCAAGCGACCTACATCCCCTGCAGTGAGTAACGACATCCCTGACATAGGTGTAAATTGCTGAGGTGCAGGAGGTTGAAGAGTGAGGGGGTTTCAGATACTGGCAGCCAGTGTTTCATGGAGGAGTTAGCCAGTTTGGGGATGATTTCAGAGAGAACCCTAAAGATACAGACAGTTTGCTTCTCGCCTAGCAAGGTTCCAAGAGAAATGCTGGCATTTACCAGGAAAAAGTAAATGAATAAAAATGATTAACCATCAGGCATAGTGGTCTGACATTTCAAAGTATGCAGAGGGCTTCAGGTATTTGTCAGCTTCTCAGAGGTATGATAAAATACAAACACTGGAGTTATTAAATGTTTCAATGTGTTGACTCTAAAGCCTCAGGAGTTAAAGAAGTAGCTAATATTATATTACTTAGGAATTTCAATAATTTGTTTTAGTATTAAACTGGTATTAAATGACTTTTTCTCTCATATTAATCATAGTAAGAAAAAATTAATGTAAATATGATATTTATTAATATTCTCTCATAAGTCGAATCTATCATTTGTAATTACCATCCTTAGAATATTGTGTCACTTGTAGAAGAATATATTCTACATTTCCTTTTTTTCTATGACCTCAACTGTATTTAAGTCTCTGTTCATCTTCTGAAATCTATGCCTAAAAACTTTTCTATCTTCAAAAGTGGAAATCCATTCTGGTTCTCACTTCAAGGTGGAAAACCTTTCTGACCTCCATTACCAGCCTCCAATTTCTGATTACACAGCTCAGCCCTCTCTGATGAATAGCTCACTCCATCAAACAAGAAGATAGTTCCTTTGTGTTTACTAATCATGAAATTATCCTGGTTCATGTCTTCTCAGCTTATTTACATGGTAGGTCACTCAGATATCTGTCTTAGACTGTAATCTTTTATAGAAAAAAATACTATTCTGACCTTGTACAAAATTAATCCAAGTCAGACACCTAATTTTTTCAGGCAATTAGAGTTACTGGCATATTGTTCTCAATAAGACTCTTATAGCCTTTCATATACTAAGAATTTTGGAGCTTGAATGGCTTCATAAAGATACTTCACTTTTTGAATAGGTAAAGCTTTGTCTTTGATGTGTAACTAATGTGTCTGAAAGGCACCTCTAAAAGGGATCTCTAATCAATTCAGGGCACCTGATTTTTCTTAGCAGAGCAACAATAGTGTGTTTAAGAGTTTCAAAGCATTGTAAAATGTGATTTCAAGGCAGAGTAGTTGTAAGGTCCCTGAACTTATTTAAATGCTGAAAACAAAAAGAGGGCTATTTTGAAACACATGCAAAGAATAAAATAAATGATCTCGACCCTTTAAAAATAGTGTATCTTTTTGGATGATGTCTTAATGAGGTAGTGAAGAGGACATTGTACCTAAAACACACGAGAGGTCTGTAAGTGCTCATTTCTTAGCATTCCAACAAAAGACGTTTTTTTACAAGAGCTGCTCATAATTTTTCCTTTTCCTTTTGTTTTCTCCTTACTCTCTCCTTTTCTTCCACATTTATTTTCTTTTAAATCTGTAACATTCCTCAGGCCTTTCTCCTGTGCATTGATCTGCAAGCATAAAGTTTTGTGTTTTTTTTTTTCATAGTTCTCTTCATGTCTTATCTGAGAGCAAAATGAAACCATAATTGTAAGAAAAGAAGATTGTAAATACACACATACACACCCTAGAGGGAATTGTATACAGCCCCTTTATACATGGATTAAAGATTAAACATTTGATGTTCATCCTTCTAGTTTTGCATGAAGTCAGATATATACATATATATATATATATATATATAGATTACTCATATACTTACTCTTTATTTTATATCACTTATTCCCTATCATGGTATGTCACTTTTTTCAGCTAATGTCAGGAACTATGTTGCAAATATTGATTTAATATGTATAAGAATAGCTTAGATTCACATCGCTCATTATTAATTTTACTTTTAATTTTGTATACCTCCACTGATTTTAAATAGAAGCTTTCAAAATCCAGAAAATTGTTTGAATTTAATAATTTAAGGCCATTTATTTTAACTGTTGAAGTTGATTTCGAGTAACTGCTCCAAATACTTATCTTTTTAAGAAGAGCAGTAAATTATTTTAATTTTGCAATACTTTTACTGTATTACATTATTTTCTTTATCTATAAAACTGTGATCAAGGATGTTTCTTAAAGGTTTGCACACGTAAAGAAATAATGGGATAAAATAGTTAATAAAATTATCTTTTCTTAATAGGCATTTAAGATAATTTAATCAAACATAGAATTGCAAATGGGCAAAGGCAGAAGTTCTAGAAATTTGCCTGATTATTACAACTAATTGTATTTTTTTTTCTTTCTTAGTGGCAATTACTTCTTTGCAGTCTCCACAGTGGTTTTTGGATCTAGGATTTACTCTAGATATTTTTTAATTCCCCAGAAAATTTTAATTATCAGTGAGACTTGGTAACTCCTCAACAGTGTGGTTCTAGCCTTCTCCCCTCAGTCTTCTGACTTGACAGATTTACGAAAGCCTGTCACTGCCTGTGTCCAGTTGCTGCTGAGAATCTTTCTAGGTACTTGCTCCTATTTCTACTGCTCAATCCTATTTTTTCTCTTTAGCTTTGCTGATTCTTCTTTTTGATCCTGTTCTTGCTCTTTGATTGCCCTCCTGGGTCAACACTTCTGACCATCTATTGCTTTATAATCTATATATATACCCGGAAATTGGGCTTTTATTTTGCAATCAAGGGTCAATCCATTTGCTCGCACACACACCCGTAACTCATAGTATAGAAAATGAACCAAACTCTATTTTTAGTTTAGAAGAGTTACTTCACACATCTAGATGAAATTACTAAAAAAAATTGTCCTAATTTTCTGATGGTTTCCCATTTTTAATAAATGTATAGGTTGCTATGACTGAATGTAGAGATAAAATCTGTGAGGATATGACAAAAGTTAGGTGAGGTCATAAGTGTGGAGCCTTAATTGATAGGGCTGCTGCCCTTTTAACAAGAGGCACCTTGTAAACTTGCCTCTCCCCGTGCTCCAGGGCACCTAAGCAGGCAGCAAGAAGGCAATCATCTTCAAGATAGGAAAAGGGCCTTTACCAAGTATTGAAATGGCTGGTACCTGGATCTTGGACTTCTCATGTTCCAGAACTATGAGAAACAAATTTTTATTCTTTAAGCCACCCAACCTGTACTATTTTGTTATGGCAGCCTGAGGGGACTAATACATAGATATTGCATACAATCCTGTAATCTGGGAATACTCTGTAATCAGAATTGGTATGAGCCCAGTAAGATCGTTTTTTATTTTGAGATTAACTTTAAAGCCTATGCCATTGTTTGGGTAAACTATCATGCCTTTATTTGGGAGATCAGGCAGATTATATAGCATTTTGTCTGCCTGAAATTAATATGTAAATACCTCATAGACTGAGATTATACAATTGAATTTTTTATTCCATTTTATAGATAAAAAACTAAGTCAAGATATGCCTTTATGCAATCTCCAAAAAATGTATTAAGGTCTTATCGAATGAACACAATCATTGACCAGTCTCCCTCTGCAGTAACATAATAACTGAGGTCAAAATGATAATGCTTAGGAAAGTTACTTCTACAAATTTAAATATATCCAGTTTTTGTTGATACAACACAGTTAAAATTTGTTGAAAAAGATTATTTCTATTATTATTTAATGTCCATTCATTCATTCTTTAAACATATTATGGAGTATCTATTACTTGCTTAATATGAAAGTATGCATTGGACATCATCAAGACAAATACAACAATGGTCTGTGACCTCAAGGGGTACAGATACTATTGAACAATATCCAAACATGTTTGGTGGGGTGTAGACAGGACAATCATGAGATTGCATGGGTCAAGTCCTGAATCCAGAGTGTACTCAGCAAGAAGGAAACTAAAAACAATTAACCATCAATAAGAGACCAATTTAGACAAAGAAAGTAATTTGTGCCAAGCAACAGAAGGGAGAGAACAGTACAGCTATCTACCAGAATGTGACAGGACGAGGTCAGATATTGGTAGGTAGAATGAAAATTATAAACATATCAGAAACCAAATTATGGAGGACTGTCCATAACATGCTAAGAAGTCAATGGGGGCTGGGTACAGTAGCTCATATCTGTAAGCTCTGCACTTTTGAAAGCCAAGGCAGGAGGATCACTTGAGCTCAGCAGTTCCAGAACAGCCTGGATAACATTACAAGAAGCCCTGGAAAAAAAAAAAAAAGTAAGTTAATGGGGAGACTCTGAAAAGTTTTAAGCAGCAATAGTGTTAGATTTAGATATTATACTACTTACTGTGATTTGCAGTGTAAAGAATCGATAGCAATGGGATAGTATTGAAAGGAACTGAATCACTCTTGGAGCCATTATAATAGGATAGCTGAAAGTTGATTGGGGCCTTATGTAGGCGAATAACAAAGAGAATAATATAAGTGGTCAGAGTTATGCTCATGATGGAAAATAAAAGATGCAAAAACCAGTTCAAAGTGTGGCCAGGAGCGGTGGCTCATGCCTGTAATTCCAGCATTTTGGGAGGCTGAGGTGGGTGAATCACTTGAGGTCAGGAGTTCGAGACCAGCCTGACTAACATAGTGAAACCCCATCTCTACTAAAAATACAAAAATTAGCTGGTGTGGTGGTGTGTGCCTGTAGTCCTAGCTACTTAGGACACTGAGGCAGGAGAATCACTTAAAACCGGAAGGCAGAAATTGCAGTAAGCCAAGGTCACGCCACTGCACTCCAGCCTGGGTGACAGAGCAAGACTCAATCTCAGATAAAAAGGAGAATAAAATATGGAAAAGGGAATACTTAATGACTAGGCAACTGTGTATGTTGTGGTTTCTCTCTTTAAGATGGGGGAAAAATTGTGCTCAATAATTAATTTTTAATTAACAGATAATTCATACATAATGTATTACAACATTGTAGTCTAATATGTGATATAACAAAATCTAGTATCGTGGTTGTAGTATAGTATAGTATTTCCTTTTATGACATCTTTCCTGTGAAATCATACTTGTCATATCTTTTGGTAGGCAAAATAATACCTCCTTCCCCCCAAAGATGTCTATACCCTAATTCCCAGAATCTGAGAATACTTTACATGGCAAAAGGCACTTTGCAGATGTGATTAATGTTAAGGACCTTTGAGGTGGGGACAGTATCCTGAATTGTCCAGGTGAGCCCAAGATATCACATAAGTCCTTAAAACATGAAGTACCTTTCCTAGCTTGGTCAAAGAGTGATGTGAGGTTAGAAGGGTCAGACAAATGTCACTGGCTTTGAAGATGGAAGAAAGAGCCACAAGCAAGATAATGAGGGTTGCCTCCAGGAGCTAGAAAAGGCAAGGGAAACTATTCACCCCTAAAACCTTTGTGTTAGACTGGTCTTGCATTGCTATAAAGAAACACCTGAGGCTGGGTAATTTGTAAATAAAGGAGGTATATTTTTGGGTCACAGTTTTGGGTCACACCTCACAGTTTGGCAGGCTTTACAGGGAGCAGCATCCTGGCATCTGCTTAGCTTCTGGGCAGGCCTCAGGAAGCTTACGATGATTGAGAAGGGTGGAAGGGGAGCAGGTGTCTCACATGGCAAGAAGGGGAGCAAGAGGGACAGGAGGAAGATATCACATACTTTTAAACAGCCAGATCTCTCAAGAACTCATTCACTATCACGAGGAAAGCACCAGGAGGATGGCACTAAACCATTCATGAGAAATCTACCCCCATGATCCAATTACCTCTTACTGAGACCCACTTTCCACACTGGAGATAACAATATAACTTGAGATTTAGAAGAAACAAGATCCAAACTATATTAGCTTCCAAAAAGAAACACAGTCCTGAGGACATCTTGACTTTAGCCTGGTGAGACCTGTCAGTACTTCTTACCTACAGAACAGTAGAATACTCAGTTTGTGTTGTGTATGCCACCAAGGGTATGGTAATGTATTACAACGGTAGTAGAAAATGATCCCATATTTTTATACTAAGAGTGAGGTGCTGCTATAACAATTGCCAAAGGAAAAAAAAAAATGTGTGAATGGCTTTGCAGTCAGACATTACAAACTTTAGAATAATTTGTAGAGTATAATGAAAAAGAAAAACTAGATTGCCTTGAACAGTTAGAAGAATTACGGTTTGTAAAGTCTCTGTTCTTAAAATCTTAGAGGTGAGAAGCTTAGCAGAGAAAGGCTAAATTACCTTAGAGTATGGATAAATCATCATGAACAGGCCATTGAAAAAGCCTGAACTCTTAAGAACATTGCTGATGAGGGTCAGAAGGAAATGAGAATCATGTTATTGGAAATTAGAAGAAGAGAGACTTGCTTGACAGTGGTAGAAAGCTTAGCAGAATTGTATCTTGTATTATGTGTATAGCAGAAACTATCAAAGATAAACTTCCACACTTTGCTAAGAAAATTTCCTAAGAAACTATAGAAGGTGTGGTCTGGTTTCTTCTTTCTGTTTAGAATAAAATATAAAGAGAAAATAGTTAAATTGTTTAAAAAGAAAGTGTTGTTGAACAAAAAGGAAATAAAGCTAGATGTCTGGGAAATTATCAGCCCATCCAAATTATAAACCTTGTTAAAGTTAAGAGATTTACTGACAGGAATGCATGCTCCAGAGAAAAAGCCAAGATTGTAGTATATTAAATTTTACTAATATCTCAGAAAAACGAAAATATCAAGGTATTCAGTCACACAAAAGGCTCTTTGAAGGGATTAAGGGTGTGACTCACAGATCCCCTCAATCAAACCACAGAGCACCTAGGAAACTTTATAGCCTTACCTTTTCTGTCTCCCTTGTGGGTGTCCCGTCTTTTCTTCATACTGTCAGCAATTCCCAAGGGCTCTCTTTGATCCTCTCTTCTCTGCACTTCAATGGCCTTAGATGATTTCATCCAAATTTTACAGCTTCAACTTCCATTTGCATACTAGAACTAAAGGCTCTTATATACCTATATTCTGGGCTCTAGTTCTTTTATAACCAAATATCTACTGTCTGCCTGCAATTGAATTTCTGAAATACATTACAAATCAAGGCAGATTGTGTGCTTTCCATTCCTTCAAACTCCAAAATTAATATTCAGTAAAATAAAACAGTTCTAAAACATCAACATCCTAAATAGATCTCATATGCTCCCATTTTTCTTTACCTCACCTGACATTCTGCTAAAACTTACCTCTTATGCTGTCTTACTGAAAACAAAGGTATTCATATATACATTATTCATATTCACACAAAAATCCCACTTAAAGGTGAAAGTGTGATTGACAATTTCCCATAATGAAAACCCTTCAGGAATGCCCCATGATTCTTAGTACACTGCACAAACACCAAGTAGGCTTGAAGAACCCATTGTAGATAGAATTATCAAGCTTAATTTCCTGCCATTTCTCCATACTTGTTCCTCAGTCAGGTTTTGCCTCATTGGAATTCCTTGAATAATATATTGGATCTCTTTACCTATGCCCATGCTAAACTCTTTTGATCTTTTTCCTTTTTAAATAGAGATATCATACCTTGCCTTATCCTCCTTTATCCTTACTTCTTAGTGGCAGCCACCTCTATCTTTCTTTGCTGTTGCCTTTACCAAAGATTTCTGAATTTAGCGTCATACATCACACACTCAGGAGAGCTGGGATTTTATCATCTGATTTCCTCTCCTTTAAAGACCATGGCATATGGATACATGTTTTAGTTTCCAAGGAAAACTAAGAAAGAAATCAATTCCAGGTCTGTCCAATTCAAACTAGACTTGGAACCACTTCTAGCCTTATATTCTTCAAATATTATGTGAATATTTTATATTCTGTATTTTCAACATTGTAACTATGTAAATGTTCACTGTTAACCACTTAGTGAATTAAAAATTATGTTTTCTTTCTGATATACCATTTTTTCTTGAAATTAAGTTATATCACTTAAAGTCTGCTTAGTTTAATACTAAATTATTCACTAACACTTAGAAGTAAGACACATTTTAACATAAGATTCCACATAATCAACCATAAGAGGAAATCTTTTGGATTTCAACCATTGTGGCCATATTTCCCTTGCCTGTCTCACTCCAAAACCTCTTTCTGGGCACTCTGTGTCTTTTTGATCAGGACTGGACAGATTCCTTTCTGATGCAGTTCTTTTTGCAAGATATTCCTTTTCATGCCTTCTATACATGTGTATATACAAAACATGCTAGATTTAAATTCCATAGTATGGCAGATTTAAATTTTCTTTTTCCTTTTGAACATAAGAAATATTTTACATATTCAAATATGTAAATGAACATAACACCACAAATTCTGAATGACAAAGAAACATTTATAGTTAGTAAGAATAATGAACTGGAGTTACTTTTTTTAAATAGGCAAAATCAAATGCAGTCTCAGCAAGGCACATCTTTTCCAAATACAGGTTTAGATTCTTATCTGGAGAAAACATTGGCTTTAAAGTAAAACATGGAAAAAAATCAACTGTAGTTCTCAGGTCAGAACTAGAATTTAAGCTACCTGTAACTTCTTATCAGACTTTCCTCAGAGTCTTCAATGGTTGATGAAAACCAATAATAACTGAAGGGAGCAGAAACACAAATGGGTAGCACTTCTTCCAAAAAACCTTTTCTTTCTATGTAAAGCTACAATTTCCTGGAGAACAAAAGAGAGCATGGTCCTTTGGGAATCTGAATATAATAGGATAAGGCGAAAGAGTGAAATCTGAGGAGTGAAAATGAGACATTTAAGAGATTGGGTAAGAAAAATCACTATGTTAAATACTTTACTTAAAATTTGACATCTGTTTTATTGATTGAAATTGTGTCCCTCGCAAAATGGTATATGAAGTCTTACCCCTTGTACTTCGTAAGTGATCTTACTTGCAAAAAAGGTCTTTACAGATTACAATGAAATCATTGGGATGGACCCGAATCCAATATGCCTGGTATTCTTATAGCGAGGGGGAATTTGCACACCCAGGCAGACATAGGCAGAAGACTAATTGAAAAGACACAGAGAGAATGCCATGTGATGGCAGAGAATTGAGTGATGCATCTAAGCCAAGGAATGCCAAAGATTGCTGGAAAACCACCAGCACTGAACTGATTCTTCCTCACAACCCTCAGAAGGAACAAATCCTACCAGCTTCTTAATTTTAGACTTTTATCCTCCAGCACTATGAGACAATAAATTTATGTTATTTTAAGCCACTCAGTGTGGACTTTGTTATGGCAGTCTTAGAAAATTAGTAGAGCTGTAAGTCATCTTCCATTTTGTTATGTGTTGAATTAAGAATCTCCCCTATTTTTAAATTCTACCTGATTTCTCCATACTTGCAGGCCCACTTCAAAGAGAACTTTGTATAGCGTTTGTTTCTAGATTTTTCTGGTGAATACTTTCATAATTCTAAATAATATGCACAATATTCTTTAGCTATATTAACTTTAGACAATGTTTACTAGTCTTCTGATGTGGAAGATAGGTAATTAACACATAATGCCTCCTTTATTCCTTTTCCCCATTCAGAGTCTGTTTTACGTATTTTGACATTAGTTTTAGTATCAATTCCTTGTAAGCATTCTTACTCAGACAATTTCAGGCAGCCTTAGGGTGTGTCAGCATTCTTACCTTTTTTTCTATCACTCTTCCACATTTTACATTGTTTCCACTTTCTGATAGTTATACATTCTTTTTACATGATGTAAAGATTAACATCACTTATAAAGTGATAAAATCTTCTTGGTTTTCCATTTATTGAAATAAAAGTTTAGAATCTATATATCATGCCATTATTACTACTATCATAATTTTGGAAGTGAAAAATGTAGTAAGAATATCACATTTGGCGAGGCGCGGTGGCTCACGCCTGTAATCCCAGCACTTTGGGAGGTCAAGGTGGGTGGATCACGGGGTCAGGAGTTCAAGATCAGCCTGACCAACATGGTGAAGTATCGTCTCTACTGAAAATAGAAAAATTAGCCTGGCGTGGTGGCAGGCACCTGTAATCCCAGCTACTCAGGAGGCTGAGGCAGGAGAATCACTTGAAACTGGAAGGCAGAGGTTGAAGTGAGCTGAGATTGCACCACTGCATTCCAGCCTAGGTGACAGAGTGAGACTCTGTCAAGAAAGAAAGAAAGAAAGAAAGAGAGAGAGAAAGAGAGAAAGAGAGAGAAAGAGAGAAAGAGAGAGAGAGAGAGAGAGAGAGAGAGAGAGAGAAAGAAAGAATATCACATTTATTTTCCTTGGATTCCAATGATTTGACAGTTCTACTACCTAGTAACAGCAGCAGAGTGACTTCAAGGAAACATAAAAAATTACGGTATATATTTAAGAAAATACCATAATTGTGAGATATACATATATATGTATGTTGGTAAGTGATCTTGGTATTTCTTACACATGTATTTTTCCTAATTTGTAATTGGCTTTGCTTTTTTCTAATTACAAAATGTTTCTTCAGCATACTTGGCTTCTCAGTCATGGCAAGTACTTTTGGCTTACTCCCTAGAGGTATCTTCCAAAAGCCCTCTAACTTCTTATTCCTGTGTGAACTAGTTTTTCTCATGGCCTGCTACACCACTGTCACTTTTTATTACAGTACAGTAAAGGTCCATTGTTCTTTACTATATTACATTCATTCTTTTATCTGCCAGTTTGCTTTCCATGACTTTCTTCATTTCATATCAATCTCTTCCTGGGGTACATCCACAAACAATTTTATCAGAAACTAAGAGGACATGGTCAAAATATCTGAGCCCTTGCATCTCTTAAATGGTTACATATTGAGATGTGATCTGAAAATAACCTGATAGGTTTGGAATTCTGAGTTCAATATTTTTGTTCCCACAGAATTTGAAAACACAGATTCATTGTATTCTACCATTCATTTTTAAATCTGATACAAAAGTGATGCTCCTTCCTTTGATGATAGCCTTTGGTAAAAAAGTATTATTCGTGAACTCTATTTTTGATGTTTTGAAATATGACTACCATGTATCTAGTTGTGGAATTATTTGTTTGTTCTAATTAAATATGAGTGTTCTTTCTCAGACTAAAGACTATTGCTATTCTTCAACTCTGAAATTTACTTTCCCTATAGTTTTCTCACCTCTCTGTTCTATTTCTGGGATTACATTTAGTTCACAGGTTTACATATTTCTCTCTTCCTTTTAGTTCTGTATTCTGGGGAAATTATTTTAACTGATAATCTATTATTCCCCCAGGGTCATTTTATGGTTTACTTTTTTTTCTTGGCATTCTCCTTTCATCCTGATGATTAAAATATTCACATATCCTATTCATCCATATTTAATAAAGGAGTAAGATGCTTATATGAGTTTCTATACCTGCTCTGTACATGTCTGCTTACCAAGTATTCCTCTGTGAGTGAAATTTCTCACCTGACTGGGATATCTGGTTACTGGAGAGCACATTTTAACTTTAAGTGAGTTGATGGAAGCTGCTATCAAGCCACAAGACCTTCAAGTTGGAGAATAAGAAGGGCTTTACCATGAAACATAAATGTTAAAAACATAAACATGAAACATAAGAAACACCTGAGAAGCTGTTATTTCCCTCATTTGGTTAGTTCATAGGTGCTGTCTTTCATTACTTTTTAACATTGGTTTACATACTAGTCAACTGTGCTTTTGTGAAGACTAAAGGAAAAATAATAGAGGCTGACAAGCATAGCTGCAACCCTACTTCTCATTCCTGTTCCCTGTTGAAGACTACTTGAGCTGGAGGTTGTGGCTCATGCCTGTCATCCCAAAACTTTGGGATTCTCAAGTGAGAGGATTGCTTGAGCCCAGGAATTGGAGGTTACAGTGAGCTATGGTTACACCACTGTACGCTAGCCTGGGTGACAGAGCGAGACCCTGTCTCCTTGCTGCACATAAAAAATTGCTTGACCCAGAAACTCTGTAATTCCTGTAAGTTGTCTTTCTACACTCCTTTTTTTTTTTTTAGAAAAATTAATTGTAAAATACACATAACAACTTTAACCATCTTAACCATTTTTAAGTGTCCAATACATAAACCACATTCATATTGCTATGCAACCATCACCATCATCTGTCATCAGAAACTTTTTCTTCTTGCAAAACTGAAACTATATCCATTAAACAGTAACTCCACATTTTCCCAATTCAGCCCGTGGCAACCTCCAATCTGCCTTCTGTCTGTATGAGTTTACTATTCTAATATTTTCTATAACTGGGATTATACAATATCTGTCATTTGTGTATGGCTTATTTCACTTCGGCATGATATTTTTAAGGTTAATCCATGCTACAGCATGTGTCAGAACTTTACTTTTTCTATGACTGGATAATATTCCAATATATTTCTATACCATATTTTGTTTATCCATATATCTGTTTAAGGACGCTTGAGTTGTTTCCGCATTTTGGCTATTGTGAATAATGCTGCTGTGAACATGAGTATATAAATAGCTATTGAGACTTGGCTTTCAATTGTTTTGGGTACATAACCAGAACTGGAATAGTTGAAATATATGGTAATTGTATTCATTTCTATACATATAAAACTGTTTCCAGTATCCCAGCATTTTACTTGCAATTGCTTGACCATTGCTAATTCTAATTATTTTCCTTCATCCTTATTATTTTTATGCATCTCGTCTATATTCAGTTATAATCCTTGAATAAACAGAATATGGATGTGTGTGCACAATCTACCACTTTAATCTACTATCAAACTTTATTTTTATTTTTATTTTTTTTAAATTTACTTTTATTATACTTTAAGTTCTAGGGTACATGTGCATAACATGCAGGTTTGTTACATATGTATACTTGTGCCATGTTGGTGTGCTGCACCCATCAACTCATCAGCACCCATCAATTCATCATTTATATAATGTATAAGTCCCCAATGCAATCCCTCCCCCCTCCCCCCTCCCCATAATAGGCCCC
>NW_016807445.1:4050-16967 GCF_001698545.2 Rhinopithecus bieti | reverse complement strand
AGTTAGGCTACTCAGGGGTGAGGGACCCACTTGAGCAGGCAGCCTGTCCGTTCTCAGATCTCAACCTCCGTGTTGGGAAATCCACTGCTCTCTTCAAAGCTGTCAGACAGAGTCGTTCGCGTCTGCACAGGCCTCTGCTGCTTCCCCTGTTGTTTTTTAGCTGTGCCCTGTCCCCAGAGGTGGAGTCTATAGAGACAGGCAGGTTTCCTTGAGCTGCTGTGAGCTCCACCCAGTTCGAGCTTCCCAACGGCTTTGTTTACCTACTTAAGCCTCAGCAATGGCGGGTGCCCGTCCCCCAGCCTTGCTGCTGCCTTGCAGTTCGATCGCAGACTGCTGTGTTAGCAATGAGGGAGGCTCTGTGGGCGTGGGACCCTCCCGGCCAGGTGTGGGATATATTCTCCTGGTGTGCCAGTTTGCTTAAAGCACAGTATTGGGGTGGGAGTTATCCGATTTTCCAGGTGTTGTGTGTCTCAGTTCCCCTGGCTAGGAAAAGGGATTCCCTTCCCCCTTGCGCTTCCCAGGTGAGGCAATGCCTCGCCCTGCTTCAGCTCTGGCTGGTCCAGCTGCAGCAGCTGACCAGCACAGATTGTCCGGCACTCCCCAGTGAGATGACCCCAGTACCTCTGTTGAAAATGCAGAAATCACCGGTCTTCTGTGTCGCTCATGCTGGGAGTTGGAGAGTGGAGCTGTTCCTATTCGGCCATCTTGCTCCGCCCCTACTATCAAACTTTAAAATACTGTGTCTTGGAAAATACACATACAATAAATTAGAGAAGAAAATTAATGAAGTAAACCATTGTTTTTTTATATGTGAGAAACAAACACAAAGGCTTTAAAAAAAACCCAAAAAATACATATATAATATTTATTATAACAGTTTTAAATGTACTTCATTATTCATAGTATTTTGACTCTCATAAAGTTTGTGAATATAAGAAAAGCAGCATGACATTGCATTGACATTGGAGGTTTTACTCACCCAGCTGTATTAATTATGAGATCTTTGGCAATTGGTATGCTAGTCCAATTTTCAGTTTTCTTATTTATAAAATGGCAATAAAATAACAGTTCATTAGGTTGTTTAAGAATTGAAACATAATGTTCATCTAGTTCACATATAAAGTACTTGACAATTATCTATATGTATGTATGTATGTATGTATGTATGTATTTATTTATTTATCTAAAGGTACTGGCGAGTGATCCATGCTAGCATCTAAGACCTCTCAGCTCCCAGTGCAGCATCCCCCACCACTGCCAACAAAGTACTTGACATTTAAAGTGCGCATATGCAATGATGTAGGATAAACAGCTTAAAGTGAGGCAAAATAAATTTCAAAAGTGGAACATATTAAGAATTGGTGAATTATTGCCTTATAATGTCTTGTTTAACAGTATATATGTATATT
The DNA here is from genome assembly GCF_001698545.2 of Rhinopithecus bieti. NCBI lineage: Eukaryota > Metazoa > Chordata > Mammalia > Primates > Cercopithecidae > Rhinopithecus > Rhinopithecus bieti. Next base: position 15,558 of record NW_016807445.1, on the reverse strand, counting down.
TCTACATTATAATTTCTTAAAAATACACATCTTGATAGAAATCTGAGGAAAAGATATAAATAAGAGAATGCACAGTTTCTTAAAAGCACAGATAGCTCATCAAATTATGAAAATCTTTCATTGCTTATAATCTTTTCAATTATTTAAACATGAAGCAATAAAACTGAAATATCCATTTTCCATACAAATGCTTTGTGAAATAATTTTAAAATTGCATTGAAATAGAAACATAAACAATAAATGCTAATTCTCACAACTTCAATCGTCTGAAAAAATGATATCTGTTTTCTTAGCATTATGCATCTAGTAGCTTTTTATAAGGATATAGTCAGAGATGTATATAAAACATGTAAACATCTTAATTTCAAAAACAAGCTACATAGTTAAAATTTTGAATGAATTTAAGCAAATTTGTATAATAACATATTCTTAAAGAACATTTTAAATAAATGTGTAATAATTCAAGCCTAGTTTACTGAATAATGTCCCCATCCCAGGATGACCAGATCCTAATGCCAAGAAACTGTCAATATGTTAATTTACATGGCAAAGAGACTTGAAGATGTAATTAAATGAAGGATCTTAAAATTGGGAAATTTTCTTGCATTATCCAGGTGGACCCGATGGTAATCACAAAAGTCCTCATAAGATAGAGATCACAGGGGCCAGGCGCGGTGGCTCATGTCTGTAATTCCAGCACTTTGGGAGGGCAAGGCAGGCAGAACACGAGGTCAGGAGATCGAGATCATCCTGACAAACACAGTGAAACCCCGTCTCTACTAAAAACACAAAAAAATTAGCCAGGCAAGGTGGCGGGCACCTGTAGTCCCAGCTACTCGGGAGGCTGAGGCAGGAGAATGGTGTGAACCCGGGAGGCAGAGCTTGCAGTGAGCCGAGATCGCGCCACTGCACTCCAGCCTGGGCAACAGAGCAAGACTCTGTCTTAAAAAAAAAAAAAAAAAAAGGATAGAGATCCCCTGGGTTCTTATAGGATAGAGAGAGGAATATCAAAATAGAGGGTGAAAGCTTTTGAAAGGCTATGCTGCTGGCTTTGAAGATGGAGGAAGAAACTACAAGACAAGGAATTCAGGTGGCCTTTAGAATCTAAAAAACTAAATTCTTCCCTAGATCACCCAGAAGAAATTCAGCACTGCTTACTTATTTTATACTTCTTATATCCAGAACTAAAGATAATAAATTTGTATTGTTTTACCACTAACTTAGTAGTAATTTGTTATAGCAGCAATAGGAAACTAATACACAGGTGTGTTTGTTAATATAATTTTATGAGGAAAGGAGGGAAGAAGCAATGCTTAACCAGGCTGTGTTCTTAGGAGATACAGATATTGGTTCCATTCATAAGACTTTATCATAGTGAGGTGGATAAATACGGATCTCTTAGTTTTATACCAATGACTCTCCTAGTTATAATACCAGGCTCAATAAGCAACTTCCATTTAAGCTTTTGTTTCCCATGTATGTGGGACTACAGGTAAAGAATGACTGAATACTTAGCTAGGCACGGTGGCTCATGCCTATCATCCCAGCACTTTGGGAATTTGAGGCAGGATCACGAGGTCAAGAGATCGAGACCATCCTGGTCAACATGGTGAAACCCTGTCTCTACTAAAAATACAACAATTAGCTGGGCGTGGTGGCACGTGCTTGTAGCCCCAGCTACTCGGGAGGCTGAGGCAGAAGAATTGCTTGAACTCAGGAGACGAGGTTGCAGTGAGCTGAGATCACCTCCAGCCTGGTGACAGAGCGAGACTCCATCTAAAAAAATAAAAAGAATGACAGAATACTGTAGTAACTACTGGGATTCTTGTGATAATTATGTATATTTTAGATTATGGTATGTCAATATGTGATATCTTGTTATAAAGGGTAGAATGTATTGATCATGTCAATTACATTGCTCAATTACATGTGATAGTTGTTTATTTTAAATGACAAATTTGCCCTTTGGTGTCTAAGTCATTTTCTGTATATATTTTGATTGCATGAGTCAGTTGCTCACAGCCTTATTTTCTCCATGCAGTCAAAACAGTAACGAGCAAGATACTCTGAAGGAGGCCTGGACCTGAATCTTAGAATCTAATAGATATCTCATTTCTCTATTGAAGATGTTTGCTTAACTTGAAAAATTACTGATTTTTTAATCTCTTATTTCCATCTAACTTCTACATTAATAGTCTGTGCCTTAAAATTGATATGTTATTTTTCCAATGACAACTTGATGTTTTTAACATACATATATAGTGAAATGATTACTACTCTCAACCTAATTAACACATCCATTACTTCAATAATTATCTTTTTTTTGTGGTAAGAACATTTAAGATCTACTCTTTTAGCAAATTTCAAGTACACAGAACAGTATTATGAACTATCATCACCATGCTGTACACTAGATTTCCAGAGCTTATTCATCCAGCATAAATGAAACTTTGTATCCTTTGACCTTCATCTTCCTATTTCCTCTATCCCCAGACCCCACTGACTATCATTCTACTCTTTGCTTCTAGGAGTTTGACTTTTTAAAATTCTACATATAAGTGAGATTTTGCAATGTATGTCTTTCTGTGCCTGGCTCATTTCACTTAGCATAGTGTCTTTCAGGTTTATCTGTGTTATCACATATGATGGGGTTTCCTTCTTTAAGGCTGAATAATATTCCAGTATGTGTGTGGATATATTGTGTGTATGTGTATGATATTTTCTTTATTCATTTGTCCATTGATGGAACATAGATTTATACCATATCTTAATTGTTGTGAACAATGCTGTAATAAACATGGGAGTGGCTATATCTCTTTCAGATATGTACTGATTTCATTCCAGGGCTGGGATTACTGAATCATGTGGTAGTTTTAGCTTTAATTTTTTAAAGAACCATTGCTGTACCAATTTATATTCCTGCCAACAGTATGTAAGGGTTTTCTTTACTCCACATTTCCCCTGACATTTATGTCTTGTCTTTTTAATAATAGCCATTCTAACAACTGTGAGGTAATATCTCACTGTGATTGTGACTTGCTATTTTCCTGAAGATTAGACATGTTAAGCATTTTTTAATATATTTATTGTTGACAATTTTTGTGTCTTTGCCTCTCTGCCTGTTTTTAGTCAGGTTTTGTTTTGGTTTCATTTTGCTATTGATCCTAAGTTTTGTTACCTATGATAATCTGCATTAAAGTAATCTGTTTGAAAAGTCTAAAAATACAGGTAAAAGTTGCACAGTTATCTGGTCAGAAGTTATTTAAGAGAGCACTGCAATACCATAAATGAGCAAAATTTGGTGAACTGCACTGAAAATGTGATAGTCATATGAGAAAAAATAGGGTTACTTCATTTTTTCTTCAGTTAGGAAGTTAATAAAACAGTCTAACTGACAGAAAATATAAAGACATATAATATAATAGAATTGTATTGAAATTCTACATGAGACAGGTGGACCTTTTCTGGAGAAATCTAGTTAGAAACAAAGTTTGAGAAATTCAAAGATGATAGATATATACTTTTGAAATGTCAGCTTCACCAAATACAATTATTAAATTGTCTCACTAGAAAAATGCAATCTTTACATAAAACTTATGTGACATTTCCTGAAAAACAGTCGTTAACCTATAAAATGTAAGTTGAGAATGAAGGTTGAAGTGAGACTATGATTGAAAAAATAATTGTGACCTGGGAAATAACTTTCAATCATAAAATCACTATAAAACCAATGTAGACCTCCTAAAATGCACATAAGATATTTGGGAAAAAATAATAAAACTAGAGGAAAAAACAAACTGCATAGTTTCATCATTTAAGATGTTAATACCTCATTCTTTACAGCATCATTTATGTTTAAAATATGTTGCATTATTTTTTGACATAGTGCATCCTATTATTTAAATGTACAAGAATAATTTCAGATTTATAGAAAAGTATTAGATTGCAAAGTGTTTCCTGACACCTCTCACTCAGTTTACCCATTCTTAACATCCTATATTACTATGGAACATTCATCAACATTAAGTAACTGACATTGATATATTATGATTAACTAAATTCAACACTTTATTTGGAGTTCATAGCTTTTTCCTAATAATATCCTACTTCTGTTCTAGGATTCAACCTATGATATCATGTAGTTATCATATCTCCCCAGTCTCCTCTGTTCTGTGATAGTTTCTCAGTCTTTCCTTGTTTTTCATAATCTTGACAGTCTTAGGGAGTACTAGCCAAGTATCTTCTCCCTCCGTCTATGTTTGTTGGTTGTTTTTCTCATGTTTAAGTTTCGGTTATGTGTTTTTGGAAAAAATATTCAGAGGTGAAGTGTCCTTATTGTCTCACCATATCAAGGAAAAATGATTACTTCATGACATTATCAGTAATGTTAACCTTCATCAATTGGTTAATAGCACAGAAATTAACCAAAGCCACTTGAAAAATGATGTTGTGACTCTAGTATAAAGCTAAAGGCAAAGGAACTGTACAAAATCACATTAGTTTAATTTGTTTATAATGGTCATGCAGTCAATAATTCTGAAAATGATTTACCTGTAAAATGCATTTGAATAAATAAATAAATGGATAATAGCAGCCAGGTTCCACATTGCCAGAGAGAAAGTTATAAAAATAAACCTGTAAGAAAAGTTGGAATAAAGCTGGTGGTAATGAACTAGCGTCAGAAACATCACTATAGTATGAAACTTGTATGACATCCTACAAATTCTGGTATATGTATGCAATAGTATTTATTTTCATTGTTAAAAATACTAATTTCTCTCTTGATTTATTAGGTGTCCCGGGGTGATTTAGAAATGTTTATTTTAGTTTCAAATATTTGCGTAATTTTCCAGAGTTTTATTATTGATTTCTAATTTAATTGCACTTGATTTAGAAAACATACTCAAACTATTAGGGTTCATTGTATGGCCTAAACTATGTAGTATTTTGGACAGTGTTCCATTGTGCACTTGAAAAGAATGTGTATTCTACTGCTTTTACTGGCATCTTCCAAAATGTCAATTAGTTGAATTTGGTTGATGGTGTTGTTCCACTGTTTCATTTATTAAAATATGGATAATTATACTTATAGATTTGTCTATCATTACTTTATCAATGTCTGCTTCATTTATTTTGAGGCACTATTACTAGGTTCACAAATTTCAAACATTGTTATGACTAATTTATGAATTGGGCCAACGATGATTACAATATTATGAAATGTTTTTATTAAACCTTGATAATGTTCTTTGGTCTGAAACAAACACTGATATAAATACAGCTACTTCAGCTCTTCATTTAGTAGTGTTAGCATAGGTATGACATTTTACCTTTTATTTTAAACTGTATATTTATTTATGTTTATAATGCATATGCTATATGCAGCATGTAGTTGAGTCTTGCTTTTTATATGAAAATCTGTTTTTTAATTGGGGATATTTAGAACATTTACATGTAATAAGATTATTAATATAGTTGGGTTTGCATCTGAAATCTTGGTATTCTTAGTATTTGTTTCATATTTGCCCCTGTTATTCCTACCTTTAAATTTTTCTGCTTCTTTTTTGGTTGAGTAGGTGTATATTTTTATTATTCTATTTAATCCAATTTTTAGGTTATTAGCTATAACTTTATATTTTAGTGGTGCATTTTCATTTTACATTATTTAAAGTGTACCTTCAAATGATGTTATACTGCTTTTCAAATGGGATAAGAAACTAAAAAAAGTATATTTCTATTACTTTCCTCCAAGCCTGTATGCTATTGTTTAAGTTAGACATCAGGTTTTGCTTTAAGACAATTATGAAGGAATTTAAGTGATAAAAATGATCTGATATTTTACCCAATCTATTTATGATTTCTAATGCCTTTTATTCCTTTTGTATAGACATGTATTTTTCATCTGGTATTCCTTTCCTAATGCTCTAAAGGCTTTTTTTATTTTTTTATTATTTTTATTTTTTATTTTTTTTGAGACGGGGTCTTGGTCTTGTCACCCAGGCTGGAGTGCAATGGCACGATCTTGTCTCACTGCAACCTCTGCCTCCCAGGTTCAATCAATTCTCCTGCCTCAGCCTCCCAAGTAGCTGGGATTACAGGCACCCGCCACTACGTCTGGCTATTTTTTTGTATTTTTAGTAGAGATGGGATTTCACCATGTTGGCCAGGCTGGCCTCAAACTCCTGACCTCAGGTGATCCACCCACTTTGACCTCCCAAAGTGCTGGGATTACAGGCATGAGCCACTGCGCCCTGCCAAAAGACTTTTTAAAAACATTTCCTGTATTACTGGTCCCTTGGTGATGAATTATTTCATTGTGTTATTACTCAACATATCTTTATTATGCCTTCTTTACTAAAAGATATTTTTACTGGATATAAATGTATAGGCTTTATTTTAGAACTTGTAATATATTAGGCTTTCTTTTAGAACTTTAAATAAATGGCATCTTATTTTCTAGCTTCCTTTGTTCTAATGAGAAACCTCTTGTCATCCTTTTCTCTGTTTCTCTATACATAATGTTTTCTACAGTTGCTTTTAAGAATAACTTCTGAGCACTAATGCTTTAATATGCCAATTAAGCACATTGATTTAATAGGCTTTGGTACTTCTTCTAGATTTCTTGTATTGGACTTATATCTGTTAGTTTATCATTTTCATCATTTTGGAAAATCTTGGTCATTATTCCTTTAAATATTTTTCTGCCCACCCTCCCTTTTAGGGATGCCAGGTACACCTGTGTTAATCTGCTTCCAGTCCCTTGGAGTATTAGTCCTTTTCCACATTGCTATAAAGAAATATCTGAGACTGGGTAATTTATAAAGGAAAGAGGTTTAATTGACTCACAGTTCTGCATGGCTGGTATGGCCTCAGGAAACATATTAAGTCATTGCAGCTTTTGACATTACTTTTAATGGCAAAAATTGTAATTATTTTTGCACCAACCTAATACAATCCAGTGGAAAGGGAAAATGCACATCTTACATGGCAACAGGTGAGAAAGAGCAAGTGAGAGGGCAGGAAAAACTACACTTTATAAAACCATCAGATCTCATGAGAATTCACTCATTATCATGAGAACAATGTGGGAGAAACTGCACCCGTAATCCAATCATTTCCTTCCCTCTACACTCAGATTACAATCTGAGATAAGATTTGGGTGGGGACACAGAGCCAAACCATATCACTTGGCTAAATTATGCTGTTTTAATTGTTTTGATGCATAATATTTGTACACATTTATGGGATACATGTGATATTCTGATACATGGCACATGCTCTCTCTTTTCTGCTGCCATGTAAGAAGTTCCTTTGCTCCTCCTTAGCCTTCCACCAGGATTTTGAGGCCTCTCCAGCCATGTGGAACCATGAGTCCATTAAACCTCATTTTCTTTATAAATCATCCAGTCCCAGGTATGTCTCTATTAGCAGCATGAGAACAGACTAATACAGTAAATGGTACCACAGAGAGTGGGTGCTGTTGTAAAGATATCCAAAAATGTGGAAGCTACTTTGGAAGTGGGTAATAGGCAGAGGTAGGAACAATTTGGAGGGCTCAGAAGAAGACAGGAAAATGTGGGAAAGTTTGAATCTTCCTAGAGACTTGTCGAATGGCTTTGACCAAAAAGTTGATAGTGTAATGAACAATAAAGTCCAGGCTGAGTTGTTCTAAGATGGAGATGTGGAACTTGTTGGGCACTGGAGTAAAGGTCACTCTTGCTACGCAAAGAGACTGATGGCATTTTGCCACTTCCCTAGAGATCAAGAACTTTGAACTTGAGAGAGATGAGTTAGGGTATCTGGAAGAAGAAATTTCTAAGCAGCAAAGTGCTCAAGAAGAAGCAGAGCAGAAGTTGGAAAAATATGCGGTCTGACAATGCAGTAGAAAAGAAAAGCCATTTTCTGGGAAGAAATTTAAGCCAGCAGCAGAAATTTGCATAAGTAACAGGAGCCAAATGCAAATCATCACCAATACAATGGCAAAAATGTCTCCAGGGCATGTAAGAGACCTTCATGGCAGACCCTCCCATCACAGGCCTTGAGGCCTAAGAGGGAAAAGTGATTCCCGAGGCTGGGTCCAGGGTCCCCCTGCTATCTGCAGCCTTGGGACGGACTTGGTGCCTTGTATGTCAGCAGCTTCAGCCATGACTAAAAGGGGTCAAGGGGCAGTCCAGGTGATGACTTCAGAGGGTGCATGCCCCAAGTGTTGGCAGCTTCCATGTGGTGTTGAGCCTGCAGATGCACAGAAGTCAAGAAATGAGGTTTGGGAACCTCTACATAGATTTCAGAGAATGTATGGATATGCCTGAATGTCCAGGCAGAGGTGTACTGCAGGGGCAGAGCCCTCATGGAGAACCTCTGCTAGGGCAGTGCAGAAGGGATATGTGGGGTGGGAGCCCTGACACAGAGTCCCTACTGGGGCACTGCCTAGTGGAGCTGTGAGAAGAGGGCCACCATCCTCCAGAACCCAGAATGGTAGATCCACCGACAGCTTGCACAGCACACCTGGAAAAGCTGCAGACATTCAATGCGAGCTTGTGAAAGCAGCCAGGAAAGGTACTATACTCTGCAAAGCCACAGGAGCAGAGCCCCCCAAGACCATGGGAACTCACTTCTTGCACCCACGAGCCCTGGATATGAGACATGCAGTCAAAGAAGATCATTTTGGAACTTTAAGGCTTAATGACTGCCTTAATGAATTTCAAACTTACATAGATCCTATAACCCCTTCATTTTGACAAATGTTTTCCCCATTTTGAATTAGGATATTGGGTATATTTACCCAATGCATGTACCCCCATTGTATCTAGGAAGTAATTGGTTTTGATTTTACAGGCTCATAGACAGAAGGGACTTGGCTTTTCTTAGATGAGTTTTTGGACTGTGGACTTTTGAGTTAATGATGAAATGAGTTAAGACTTTAGGGAAGCTGTTGAGAAGGGATGACTGGTATTGATATGTGAGGACACAAGATTTAGGAGGGTCTAGGGTTGGAAAAATATGGTTTGACTGTGCCTCCACCCAAATTTCATCTTGAATTGTAGCTCCCATTATCCTCATGTGTTGTGGGAGGGACCTAGTAGGAGGTAATTGAATTATGGAGGTGGACGTTTCCATGCTGTTCTCACGATAGTGAATAAGTCTCACAAGATCTGATGGTTTTATAAAGGGGAGTTAACCTGCACATGCTTTCTCGTCAGCAAGAGTTCACTTGCTGCCATGCAAGAAGTGCCTTTGCCCCCACTTGGCATTTTGCCATGACACTGAGGCCTCCCTAATCATGTGAAACTGTGACTCCATTAAAACTCTTTTGCTTTATCAATTACCCAGTGTCAGATATGTCTTTATTAGCAGTGTGAGAACAGACTAATACAATATATATGTACTCATTAACCAATATCTTTTCATCTCCCCCCACTTCACTCTGCCTAGCCTCTGGTAAACATTCTAAAATCTACTTCCACGAGATCAACTTTTTTAGGTCCAATATATTAGTGGGTACATACACTATTTGTCTTTCTTTGCCTGGCTTACTTCTCTTAACATAATTATCTCCACTACCTTTCATGTTGCTAAATGACAAGATTGCATTCTTTTTTATGGTTTAGTAGTATTTTGTTAGGTGTAAATATACCACATTTTTCTTAATCCATTCATCCATTAATGGAAACTGAGATTTAGTCCATATTTTAGCTACTGTAATACTGCAATAAACATGAAGGTACAGGTATTCTTTCAATATACTCATTTTCTTTCCTTTAGATAAATAGCAAGTAGAGATTTGGTGGATCATGTGGTAGTTCCAATTTTAGTATTTTGAGGAAACTCCATAGTGTTTTTCATAATTTACATTTCTATTGATCATATATGAGTCCCCTTTTCTCTGCATTCTTACCAGCATTTGTTATTTTTGGTCTTTTTCATATGTCATTTTAATTAGGGTGATGTGATATCCCATTATGGTTGTATTTGTATTTCTCTGATGACTAGTGATATTAAGCATTTTAAAATGTATTTGTTGGCTATTTATATGTCTTCTTTTTATAAATGTTTATTCATGTCCCTTGCCAACTTTTAGTAAAATATTTGTATTCTGGCTGTTGAGTTGAGATTTTGTGAATTCTGGATATTAGTCCCTTGTCAGATGAATAGTTTGCAAAAATATTCTTCCACTTTACAAGTTATCTCTATGCTTTGTTTACTGTTTCCTTTGCTGTGCAGAAACTGTTTTGTTTAATACAGTCACATTTTTCTATTTTCATTTTTGTTGCCTTGGTTTTGATGTCATAGCCATAAAATCATTACCTAGACCAATGTGCTGAAGAATGTTTTCTATTAATAGTTTCATAGTTTGGAGTCTTAGGTTTAAGTCTTTAATCAATTTTGATTTCTTTTTGTATATGATGAGAAATAATGTTTTAGTTTAATCATTCTGAATATGGATATCCAGCTTTCCCAGCAACATTTATTGAACATAGTATCATTTCTCCATTGCATGTTTTTTGGTGCCTTGGTAAAAAATCAGTTGGCTGTAAATATGCAGACTTATTTCTGGGTTATCTGTTCTGTTCTATTGGTATTTTTGGCTGTTTTTATACAATTACTGTGCTGTTTTGGAAACTGTCACTTTGTAGTATATTTTGAATCCAGGTAGTATGATGTCTCCAGCTTTGTTCTTTTTGGTCATTATTGTTTTGGCTACTTGGGGTCTTTTGTACTTCCATACAAATTTTAAGATTATTATTTCTATATCTGCAAAAACATGCCATTGATATTTTGATAGAGATTATAATAAATCTGTAGATTGTTTTAGAAAGTACAGTTATTTCAACAATAATTCTTCTGATCCATGAGCATGTCTTTCCATTTGTTTGTGCCCTCTTCAGTTTCTTTCATTAGTGTTTTACAGTTTTTGTTGTAGCAGTCTTTCACTGCCTTGTTTATATTTATTCCTAGACATTTATTTTGTAGCTATCTTAAATGGGATTGCTTTCTTAACTCATTTTATTAGCTAATTTGTTATTAGTGTATAGAAATGCTACTGATTTTTGTATATTTATTTTTGTGTTAGTCCATTTTCATGCTGCTGATAAAGACATATCCAAGAGTGGGCAATTTATAAAGGAAAGAGGACTTACAGTTCCACGTGGCTGGGGAAGCCTTAAAATCATGATGAAAGGTGAAAGGCACATCTCCCATGGTGGCATACAAGAGAAGAGAGCTTGGGCAGAGAAACTCCTGTTTTTATATAACCATCCTATCTCATGAGACTTACTGTCATGAGAACAGTATGGGAAAGACCAATCCCTGTGAGTCAATCACATCCCACCAGGTTCCTCCCACTACGAATGGAAATTCAGGAGGAAATATGGGTGGGGAAATAGCCAAACCTATCAATTTTGTATCCTGAAACTTTACTGAATTCATTAATCAGTTCTAGCAGTTTTTTGGTGGAGTACTTAGGTGTTTTTTAAATACATATATATTGATATATATTATATATATTTA
>NW_016807445.1:0-4015 GCF_001698545.2 Rhinopithecus bieti | reverse complement strand
ATATTTATTATATATATTATGTATTTATTATATATATATTTATCATGATATCGTGTTATCTAGGAAGAGAGAATGCCGTGTTGTAGGCTTTTTATTTCTTTCTCAGATGAAGAAGATACTTGATATGATTCAAGTTTTCAAAATTTGTTGAGACTTCTTTTGCAACCCAGTGTATGGTGTATCCTGGAGAAAGCTCTATGAGCTGATAGGAAGAAGGCGTATTGTATCCTTCAGCTATTGTATAAAATGTTCTGTAAATGTCTGTGAGGTTCATGTGGTCCATAATGCAGATTAAGCCTGATGTTTGTTTATTTTCTGTCTAGATTATCTGTATAATGCTAAAAGTGGGGTGAAGTCTCCAACTATTATTGCATTGGGGTTTATCTCTCACCTTGGGTGTACCAATATTTGCTTTGTGTATCTGAGTGCTTTGGGGTTGGGTGCACATAGACATTTGTTATATTCTCTTGCTTTGTCATTATATAATAATCTTTGTCACTTTTTATGTTTTTAACCTGAAGTCTCTTTTGTCTGACACATGTATAGCTTATATCACATTTTTGTTTTCTGTAGAATATTTCTTCTATCCTTTTACCTTTATTCTATGTGTGTCTTTATAGGTAACATGAGTTTCTCATAAGTGGTATATAGTTGGATCCTTTTTTTTTTCCCCCATTTAGCAAGTCTATATCTTTTAATTGGGGAATTTAAATTATTTATATGTAGGGTTATTACTAACAGTTAAGAACTTACTTCTGTCATTTTGCTAGTCTTCCAGCCCTGGGCAATATATGCAGGAACGGACATTTTTGCAAGTCCAGACAGGATAGTTCTTAGACCTCTGGTTGGCATGTTCAGGTGTCAGTGGTGGAAGGAGTGGACTGGGTAGACAAGTCCCCGATGCCTCAGGCAGTGTGCATGATGTTGGCTGTGGCAGTAGCAGAGGTGGACTAATCCTTGGGCCTCTGAGCACTGCAGGCAGGCACTAGTGTGGGGGAAGTGGGCAGATTAGGCTCATCCCCAGAACCCTGGATGGCATACCTCAGTGGGCACTGGCAGCAATGACATTACACTGGTTGGCCTGGTCTCTGGGCCTCAAAGATGCATTTGTAAGCACTGGCAGTAGGGAGAATGGACCTATCCTTATGCTCCTGGATAGCTTACGTGTGCCAGTAGTGGCAGCAGACAGGGAAGGCTTGTGCTCAGGACCCTGATGATGCACACGGGTACCAGCAGTGATAAACTGGGTAGGTTGATCCTGAGGCCACCAACTAATTCATGCAGATGCCTGCAGCCATGGTGGTGAGCAGGGTGAACCTGTCCTCAGCCCCTTAAATGCATGTGAAGGTGTGCAGTAGACTTGTGTAAGCAACTCTCATGCTCTAGGAGGCACATGCATCAGCTACATTATTCTCAGGGGCAGCCTCCTCAGTGCACTTCACCAGATTTTCTCTCTAGGGTGTGGGACATTGTCCAGGTTAGAGTGCTAGAGACTTGGTCACACTGCTCAATCAATATTGTCATTGCAATGCTGCAGCCCTCTGGGTGGACTTAGAGGGATGGTAACTGGGCTCCAGAGATGTGGAGATGCAGAGGCTATTAGGTCCCAGGGCAGCGTGTAATCTGATGTGGGCTATACTCTCAAAATGGCACTGTGCTGCAGCTGCTTGGCTCTTGAGGTATGTGTGGGATCCAGTTTCAAATCCCTCTCTGAAACAATGCTGTCAAATGGACTCCAGGCAGTTCCTTATACTAGTCACAGGGCCTGTGAGGATCAAGTGACTTTCCTGTGTCTAGAATTGCAGGAATCTGCAGTGGGAGTGTGAGCCACTGGAGATTTCTCACTTACCTTTTCCTCACAATGGGAAGTGCCTCATGGCTTTATGCCAGTCCGAGCCTGGCTAGTGCTAGCTGCTTTGCTTCCTTCTCCTCTGAGCCTAAGAGGTTCTCTGTCACTTCCTTGCCAAGTTGCAATGTTCTTTCTTAGAAGCTCTAGTCAACGTATGATTACTTTCTCCTTGTATTGGTCCTTCTTTATGAAGGAGGTGGGTACAAGCGGGCCTCTAGACAGGCATCTTAAGGCCTCACATTTGATACTCTTTTAATACTATGTAACTATTGTTTCCCTCAGTTTTATTCTAAGTAGATTATATTACTATCAATAAATTAATTGTTGTTATGCAATATTTAATTTTCTGCTAATCTCATCCAGTGTAGTTTACATCTCAATCATTGTAGCTTTTATATGTGACATTCAATTTGGGCCTTTTAAAATTCCTTCCATGTTGTGTACTGATTTCAGGAATTATTTCAAGCTACTGAAATCAAAAAATAGTGTGGAATTGGGAAAAATGTAGACAAATAGATCAATAGAATAGAATACTGAATTCAGAAATAGATCCACACATATATAAAGAACTGACACTTGACAAAAGAAAAAGAATTAATTGGAGAGAAGATAGCATTTTCAAGAAAGGTCATAGAACTATTGGCTATTCATAAGCAAACAGAAAATAAAAAAAAAAAAACTTTAAATGATAGCCTCAACTATCCAAATACATTAACTCAAAAAGTTTAGAGACATGAATGTAAAACCGAAATATATACAATTTCCAGAAAAAAATAGAAAAAAATATTAAAGATATTTGGTTAGGCAAACTTTTCTGAGATATATTACCAGAATTATTACTAGAATTACAATTAATAGAAGAGAAAATAATATTTTGTGATTCACAAAGTCTTCTTAAGCCTCCTAAATTGCTGGGATTACAGGCGTGAGCCATGACGCTCAGCCCCTTGGAGCAGATTTTCCCCAACACACTTGGTTGAGTCTTTTGACTGCCTTTTCCCAAACTTTGCTATAGTGGATTTCCATAATGGCTTATTTGCAATTTTTTCTTGCCTTCCTCCTGCACATTAAGATTTTTGTGCTCTAGTACGTAAAATTTACAAACAAATAATTTGATTTTTAATAACAGTGTCTAAAGTACCTATACCTTATATTGTCTATGAGGTAAAAGCTAAATTTGATTTATGGAAATGTAAAACTTAGTAATGTAGTTTGAACTTACTGTAAAAAAGTTCATGCATTATTATTATCAATTAAAGTAATCAACTATTATCAAAATAATATTACTTTGAAACTTGCAAAGAAACAAAAACATCCTTTGTCATGACCACTTTCTTTAACTTAAGCACAATAAATTCTACCATTTATCTTTCAACTCTTTATTTCTCATAATTTTTATTTCACCTTCCTTTGTTTTATCAAGTAAGAAACAGTTTTCATTATTTTTTGTAATTTTAATTGGCTTGTTTTCAATGTTTGTATTATTTTGGGCCATTATTCTTTATTAGTGCTATAATGCAAAAGTGCTAAGAGATCTTGCAACATTTCTATTGTCTTCTTAGGGATTTTAATATTATTTTTATCTTAAAATACTTTCAGTATGAAAATTGCCAAATCATCTTATTATCTTTACAAAGCTATAGGTATCTTATGTCAGGTTTCTCAAACTCAGAAGCATTATGAATTTTCATATATTGACACATTATTTATTTGTTTATTTTTATTAACTATGTAAGTTACTGTGAATCTCTGATAATCTGAAGTAGTAATAGTATTTTAACACTTACTTGCAAAACTGGAAGAGAATAAAATGGTTTTCTTATATTGATCAATTTGAAAAGTTTTTATGAGAGATTGACTATGACCAGATCTCCATGACATTGAAGGTAACTTTGAAGAGATGATAATGATTTTACTCATACAACATACATGCAACATATACTGAGAAGGACATTGAGACGTGAAACTTCCAAACTTAGGCTGCAGAACAATTTGTATTGATGCATTGCTATCTAGAGATTGTAGACAGATGTTACATGTTTTGTAAGTAGTAACTCAGAGTTAGAGGATTATCTCAATGATTACATGAAAATCATAATTTGTATATGTCTAAATAAACCAACTTCATATTATAAATGTAATTAAAACTGTTTATTTTATTTTTTT
>NW_016807444.1:934735-942774 GCF_001698545.2 Rhinopithecus bieti | reverse complement strand
GGCCATCTTGCTCCGCCCCCCGTCGCCAGAAAGATTTTGCATTCAAGAGAATGAAGCAAAAATTGGTACAAGTATGCAAATACTAATTAGAATATGAGATAAGGTGTATGGACTGTCGTCTACATGTCAAACCTGTCAAACTTAATGTTTTAATTGGAGTTCTCATATTAAATTACAAGTTGCATACCAGTGTCCCAGGATCACGATCAGTATGCGAGTACTCTAAGCCATGCTTATAAACAGAATACAGGCAAGCTTGGAGGAGTTGTAAAATAATACATATCTTATACTAAATTACAGAGACCTTTTTACTACTCCCAAAATAATTTAATTTACATGATCAAGATAAAATTACTCCAAGGATTTATTTTAAGTTTTTAAGCAAAGACATTCCAGTGACAGGCAGTTTTAACTCATATCATTTTAGAATGGACAGACACTGGATATAAGAAGTCAAGGAGAGTGCATGCAGGGGAATGCATTGCAGTAGAAACATTTTGAAAAAAGATACAAAAGTGTAAGTGATGAGTTCGGGAAATGGCATACAGTTACAGTTGGCTAGAATTTAGTGATTATGAAGGGTCCACTGACAAAAGTTAATAGACAAAAATCTTTAGTTTTTTTAATTTATTATGACTCATTGGCAAGTCATATGTTTCTTACGCAACTATGAAATTCTAGGGTGCAATAGAGTAAAGGCTATTTAAATATGACTTGAAAGCATAAATAGAATAATGTTTTCCATTTTTTCACTCTTTCCTGATAGCATGATGTCTGGCATAAAAAAAAGCTTTAACAGAAAATGTTTTTTCTGGCCTTAAAGAGATTTTTCTGATTGACTCAGCTTCTTTCACATGTCTATCTTTGTATCAATTTTTTCTGGCTAAGAGAATGGAGTTTCAATTGGTTTTACCTAGGTTATATAACCACCATCACTCCACTTTGCTATAAAAACTGTTCAAATGACTTGTGCTTATTTTCTATTGCTGAAGAACAAGTTACTACACATGTAGCAGCTTAAAATACACACAGTTTATTTTCACAGTTTCCATGGTCAGAAGTACAGGCATAGTTTACATAGGTCTTCACTCAGGGTCTCATAAAGCTGCAATCAAGGATTCAGCCAGGGTGCATTTTCATCTGAAAAGTAGACTAGGGAATAAGCCTCATCTTCCAAGTTCCATCAGTTGTTAGAATAATTAATTTTCTGTGATTATAGGACTGAGGTCTTTGTTTTCTTCCTGTCAATCAGCGATGGACCAGTCTTAGCACCTAGAGACTGACTAGTTCCTAGGCATGTGGCTCTCTCGCAACATGGCAGCATACTTCATTAAAGTCTTCACGGGAGTTTGTTTTTCTTCAGTTTTGTACTTGTTGTTTAACCAAATTCCATTTCTTAAAGTTATGTAATACTTTCTCTTTTACCATGCATTTAAAATCTTGACTTTAAAATGAAAAAAATAGTCTCTGAGGTGTTCATATACTTTTCACGAATATTGGCTTGTATTCTTTATTTTTCTTTGAATTACCACCTCAAAGCACTCTCTTAATGATCATCTTTTTCTTACATTCACACCTTTTCCGAAATCAATGCCTCATTTGTAGAAACAACCCTTATACCCTTTTCCATTGGGCTTGTCCAACAATCAACAATTCATTGACAAATGAGTTACACAGAGGTGAATGGCATAAATATCTCTCTCAACCAGCCTAAGACAATCATTGAGGAAATAAACACTTTTTCTGAAATTCTAAGTCCAGAATCTTATCTGTATTAAGTGTATTTTGGAGACTACAGTTAAAGTTTTAGATCTTTCTCTAAGGTAATTGCTCCTTTTGGATTAACTTCAGTATTTTGTGCCCCTTAAACTGTACTTCCTAAAATTTTTATACTGTTTCTTATGTAATAAACATTATAAATAATAAACCACAGCTAATTTTTTTCATGTATAATACTGAGGCCTAAATTCATGTAACTATTTTTAATTCTGTATAACACTGTAGAATATTGAGCTTGTGGTGAAACAAAATTTTCAAATATCCTAAATAAAATTTTTGTTTAGCCAAGTCTCAATAACTCTCCACGTATAAAATTATTTTCTCATCAAATGCAGTGTCTAATATTCATATTTTCAAGTTTATTATTATAAGTGCAATTTCCTTTCAAAGTTTAATTTATAAATACAGTATTAACTAAAGTTAACATTTTGACTTGTCTACAAATATAAAGGGTATAATTTCTATATCTTGATTTCCAATTATTGGCTAAAATGTTGAAGAGCATACTTTAGAAGTCACAATCTTTGGCGTGCTGCTTCACTGGAGGCAGACATCAGTTTAACAAAATATATTTTCCATTTTCAGTTATAACCATTTAACCATATTAAACATCTAAATTTTCCAAGAGACTTTATTGCAATCATCACTAAAATTGAGTTAAAGTATATGTATAAGGCTTTTATAATAGGCTTCTCCTGGATATCTGCATCAATTATTTAGGTCTATATCTGCATCAATATTTAGTTCTTTGCTCAAATATCTTCTTCTCAGTAAGGGCTTCCACGTTTATCATATCTAATTTGTAACTTCCATCACTCCAGAAACTCCTTAGTACCTTTCACTTCATTATTTTCTTTTCCTTTTTTTAAAAGTCTCACTATGCTGTTCACACTATGGAGTACAGTGGCTATTCACAGGAATGAAAATTTCACGCTACAGCTTCGAACTCCTGGGCTCAAGCAATCCTCTTGCTTCACCCACCCGAGTAGATGGGTCTACAGGTGTGCACCACCAAGCCCAGTCTTTTTCATTTTTACATTTTAAATATTTAGCTATCTGTTTCTCATTTTTTCTTGCTTCGTAGAATATAAGACCATAAAGACATGAATTTAATTTGCTGTTCTTTTTTTGTTTTAAATACTAGGTCCATAGCAGCTAAGAAAGAGCCCAGAAAATAATAGACACCCAAGAGCATTTGTAGATAAACTTATACATTCATCTTATCAAGCATAAAGTTTTTTAAAATTGTGTCACACTGCCATGTGTTTTAATAAATTCCTGTTTTTCTAAAGTGTAATAAGAAAACCTTTCCAAGATGAGAAATATATATTTTTTGAGACAAAGTCTCACTCTGTCTCCCAGGCTGGAGTGCAGTGGCACTATCTCGGGCTCACTGCAAGCTCCGCCTCCTGGGTTCACGCCATTCTCCTGCCTCAGCCTCCCAAGTAGCTGGGACTACAGGTGCCCACCACCATGCCCGGCTAATTTCTTGTATTTTCAGTAGAGACGGGGTTTCACCGTGTTAGCCAGGATGGTCTCGATCTCCTGACCTCACGATCCACCCACCTTGGCCTCCCAAAGTGCTGGGATTACAGGCGTGAGCCACCGCGCCTGGCCAACAAATGTTTTTTAAAAAGATTTATTCTAGAACTTTCCTCAAAGCTCAGAAACAGTTCAGTTTTTACAATTTCTATTCTCAGTCTCTCATTGTTTCCTTTCAGATATTTTCTTTTACCCTGTCTTCTTCAAATCTGCATTTGCATTACTGTAAAGAATGATATAAAGTCTAAATCAAAATCTATTTTTATTGTTTTTACTCGTAACTGATTATAAATAATGAAAAAATCTCAAAATACACTATTATATTACTCAAAATGGATTTTCCAAAAGTATCCAATGTCATTTTACCTTGTCTATTATTTTTTTTCAGTTTCTAATGTTTCTATAGGCATAGAATCTGACATTTGCCTGCATACTAAACTTATGTTCAACATATATTAATAGGCAAAGAAACTACAACACATTCCTTTCAATTATCAAGAATAACACTAACATTCAACTGGTAAAATTCTGCACGAAAAAAGACCTGTTAAAATATTTAAAATGCTAGAAGAGAGCTTTCATTTGTTATAAATACATACTAAGAACCTTGCTGTATCACATTTTAGATTTAATAGTTCAAGAGCCAGTGCAAATGAAAGCAAAAGTAATCACTGTACAAAAGTCATTTGTACTTGGTGCCAAAAATTAACACAAAATAATTTCACATTTGACCTAAAGACCCTTATCTCTTGGCCTACATCTGTATGCTGCAAGTTTTGTGTGAAATTTAATAAATTGTCGTGTTTTAATATCAACTACTTTTTAAGTCTACTAAGAATAAGGTTTGCTCACAGGTTAGCTTATACACGATCATTAAAATTTCATTATTTTCTAATTATAAATTCTGTTTTAAATTAATATGAAGACAGTCATTGCTTACTTCAGGACTAATAATGTAACTAAGTTATGCCCGAATGGTACATGTCCTTATATACTGACTGTGAAATAATTGCATTTTCATTTCCGTTTGTTAAATACTGAATGCATGTTTCCCTCAAAATTCATATGTTGAAGCTCTAAATCCCTGTGTAACTGTACTTGGAGTAAGAAAGGAATTAAGATTAAATAAGGTCATAAGGGTTAGGCCTTAATGCAATAGGATTAGTGTCCTTATAAGGACAGACATCATACAACTCACTTGCACTTTGTGCATGAATAAAGAAGAGGTCATATGAACACAGGAAAATGGTAGCTGCCTGCAAGCCAAGGGAAGAGAACTCATGAGGAAACCTGTCTTGCTGGCACTTTGATCTTGGACATCCCACCCTCCAGAACTGTGAGAAATAAATTTCTGTTGTTCAATCCACCCAGTCATTGGTATTTTGTTATAGCAACCCAGTCATACTAACATACTCTTAAGCTACCATTATATCCCAACATACTGCTAGTGTTCATCTACTAGGAAAGCAGCAATCAAAAGAAGTATAAAATGTATGTCTGCTGGCTTGCTTAGACCATGATATGACTCTGCTGAATATAACTGACTGACAGAACACCTCTGCTACTTTCATTACTGCTCCTAAAAATGAAAGCATTTACAGTGGCACAATTCTGAGGAGGGATCTCACTATTTTATTCTTTCTAATTGGACTATCTACCTGTGGATAAATCTCAAGTTACATTTAATCTTCAACTCCTGATTCCCTCCTCTTTTTTTCTCCTTTATTCATCTGTTAAAAGTCTCCAGGATAGGTTCTTTTTTCTAAACTGGTTTTGTAAGATGACAGTTTGGTTTAGAATAGCTTAAAATAAAACTCCATTTCTGAAATTTGCTGATCTTTAAAGAGTAAATATTTAACTTGAATATGTTTATTATGAATTGCCACAAGAGGACACAGTATGCAGTGATCTAAATTATTCTAACCAAATTTTTGTGGTGTTTATATATTCTTTTTTTCAAAAACTTTACTACATTTGGTAGGATACAGTTTTAGAAATGGAAGAATAACCACCTTGACAGTTATGATTTCTACACTTCATTTTAATTTCAAACTTGATTTCTAAATAAATGAGGTCTAAATCCAGTCTTATAGAATGCCACTGATAACTACACCTTAGGTTAACCACAGTTCATTGACAAATTTCTTCACTGAATTTTTGAGAGACTATCCTTTGGGAGTTTCAATAAGATAGTCTAGGTCACCTAGTTTTTCTAAATTACTAGGCTGATAGTTCCACTATATTTCGATAATTTCCCTTAGGTTACTAAATAAATTCCTTTCCTTAGGTCAATTCCTCTCTCTTTTTGTAATAGTAAGAATGTCAGAAATAATAAATTCCAATTCACAGGTGTTTACATACACATCATCACATTTCCATTTGATTCCACAAAATAACCATATGATTTAGAAAGAATTGTATAAGCCACATTTGATTGGCAACAGAACTAAAGGTTAGAGAGAAGTGAAATATCTAGGTTCCCACAACTTGTATATAGAAGAGCAAGAATTTATTTAGACCTTCTGATTTCAATTAAATATATTTTTACTAACTATTCAATTTGCACAAATTCTATTCATAATTCTAATCTATATAGGGCCAAAATTTATTGTCTTCTATGCATCATCGTGTGCACACTTGGCTTCTTTATTTTATAAAGTTGTGAGAAAAAAACTGATTCCTTTTGAGTTCAACCTTATTCGGCATCTCTTATATACCAGACAATATTCTGTACACAGGGGATTCAGACAAAGTATAAGATGGCTTGTTCTCTGAAGAGGCCAACAAATTAGAAAACTTAGATATAGGTGTAAATCTATAAAAATGAAATGCATATGTACAAGATACAAAAAATATACAAGGTAAGGTATAAGGTACAGAGGCTAAATAGAGTCGATGTCCTTGCTGAGGAAAATGGTGGTTGCTAGG
Source organism: Rhinopithecus bieti (assembly GCF_001698545.2). Lineage (NCBI taxonomy): Eukaryota > Metazoa > Chordata > Mammalia > Primates > Cercopithecidae > Rhinopithecus > Rhinopithecus bieti. The sequence goes on along the minus strand of NW_016807444.1, from coordinate 936,525 downwards.
AAGGGATTTATTGGGAGTTTATAGTACAGTGATACTCTTTAAGAAAAATAGAAGTTTACCAGATATTTAAAAGTAGAAAGAACTTTGACAAACTCAAAAGAGGAAAAAAGTCTCAACCAAGAAAGATTGGAAAGTTCATGGGATTTTCATAAAACTGGTATATTGTCACATTGCTCAAGTAAAAAGCGACTTGGGAATAAAAGGAGTTAAGATATGATCCTGAACAGATAATAGGCTGGTAGAGAGGAAATGGCCTTAAATTTGAATCCACAAATTCCTGAATTTGTGTTTTGATGCCATCATTTATTAAATGTGTTACATTGGGAAAGTTACGCAATGACTCTGAGCCTAATGTTCTTTTCTATAAAATTCGGATAAGAATGCCTCCTATTATGATTATGTGTGTAACGAGCTTAGTATAATATATGGCAATAAATGAATGCTGAATAAATGTGAGTTATTTGGTATATTAGAGTTTAGAATGGAAAAAAAACAAACCTTAAACTTGTACTTTTGCTACAAATCTTAAATTCTGTCTTGAATCATCATCAAATGATTTTAAATGTATAAAGTAAATTGTAGGGTACATACATTCTACACTGTCTAAACTCAGATTATATATATATATATATAAATGTATATAAAATGACTGATTTTAGTTCTTGATCAAAGATCTATTTTCCAAATGTGTTACATTTACCGTTTGTTTTGTATCATTTTTCTAGCCTGTGGCCTTATTTCCATTATATAATTTCAGTTGAACTAGTTGAGTGATTTTCCGTTCCATTTAATATATGCATCTTATCATAAATAATTGTGATGGTGTCATATTCTTGTATGTGGAGAAAAGATCTAAAATACAATTCAATATTAAATTGCATAACTGAATAGTATGTGGTTTTTTATAACAAAGCCATTTTCTTAATGTTTAATGTTTACTTCAGAGGAAAAATAAAGTCCTGATAGTCAAAGCACATTGCTTATAAATGTTTCAGAATACACTAAATATGACAACTTATATACTTTAATTTTATAGAACATATATCACAATATATATGAAGCTCAGGTTTTCCCTATGATTGAACTATTTACACAAGTATATATTTTTCATTGAAATAGTGTTTCGGTTATATTTTAAGATAGTGGTAGCTTATGGCAGTTTCTTTAGTATACTAGCTCTGAGTAGTACGTAACCAATTATTTCATTTGACTTGCAGAAATCCTTAGACATTTAATTCTGATTGCATGAGAGAGATTACAAGTTTGAATATGCCTCTTTTCCACTGCAATTTCAAAACTATAGACAGATAAGGGTTTTCTTTTTTAAAAAAAAAAGAAACTAAACACAAATCCAGCACTGAGTTTATAATAAATATATACATGAGGATATATATTTAAAAATTTATATTATACCTAAGTGTATTGCTTATATTTAAGCTCATGAAAATACAGTCACCTTCAGATTCTTGGGTTGTTTCCAACAGTTTTCTCCATGAAAGTTAAGGAAGTCTAAAATTTAATCCCAAGGAAGTGATTTTAATTATTGATCTATCCTTTGTCTTTACAAAATTCTCCTGAAGTTTACTTATCTCTATGCCTAGATGTCAGCTTTCTCTATCGTTATCTTTGTGGGTTCCTTTGTTCTTTAAGGGTAGCTAAATACCCCAAGTGAATTCCAAGTAGGGGTTCATGCATAGGAGTTTTCACTCTTTCTCCAATTTAATTACCTATTTTTATGGCCACATCCGGATCTTTTAATGGCAGGACTCAAATAGATCCTGTAAATGTAA
>NW_016807444.1:922398-934685 GCF_001698545.2 Rhinopithecus bieti | reverse complement strand
CCCCCCCCCCCCCACCTTGTATTTCTAATTCGAAGCATCCGTAACTGTAATGTCAAGGTTCTATTTTTGAGTCTCCAAATAGTTCTGAGTTATTTTTCATTTAGATTGGAGGCCATTGTATCACATCTTAATTCTGAACGTGAAACATATATTTCCCAAATATAGAGTCAGTAAAGTAACTCATTCTGTCACTTAACTCATTTAATTTTTCTTGTTAATCCATTTATTTGCTTTATTATTATTTAGGAAACATTGAATGCTTACTGCATGGACCAGAAGCTGAATGATGTTATGGATCTCTGTTACTACTACAGTATCAAGTAAATAAACTATAAATGCCACTATAGTGTGATAAAGCCATGCTTAACAGTTTGCTCGGGTAGCTCAAAGGAGAACCAAACACGCTGTACACAGGGATCAAAAAGATTTATTGGAAGAGGTGATGTATAACCTGATCCTAAGCAGTAGCATGCCAGTTAGGGTAGTTTGGAGTACAAGGGTGCTACATTAGCAAGCAAGAGAGGCTTGACTGAGAACAGCCTTGGAGTTACTTCTAGGGTCCTATATCACCCCTTTTTGGAAAGTTTCACGTTTATTTCACCCAGCAGTTATGTGGTTTTGAAGTCATAGGTTCTGGGACAGGCGCTTTAAAAACATTTGCTGTGCTTATTTTCCAATACTATATTTTCATTTTGGCTTTCTATAATGGATTGGCAATTATAACCCGTATGCTAGATTCTCAGTTCAGTCAGTTAGCAATATGTTCTTAGTATCAGAGTAAGTATTGCCAAGAACATCACTAAAAAACTCAAACATGCTTGCCTTTCTATTCTGCTACAAGGTCAAATTTGATCTATGTATCTTTCACTCCTTTTTCATGTATGCTCTCTGAAATCAAATTAGGCATCATAACAATATTAGTATTAAAATATCAGTATGGGCCAGGTGCAGTGGCTCAAGCCTGTAATCCCAGCACTTTGGGAGGCCAAGGCGGGAAGATCACCTGAGGTTGGGAGTTCAAGATCAGCCTGACCAACATGGAGAGATCCCATCTCTACAAAAATACAAAGTTTGTCGAGCGTGGTGGCACAGGCTTGTAATCCCAGCTACTCGGGAGGCTGAGGCAGGAGAATCACTTGAACTCAGGAGGCACCATTGCACTCCAGACTGGGCAACAAGAGCAAAACTCCGCCTCAAAAAAAAAAAAAAAAATACACACACACACACACACACACACACACACACATATCATTATGATGTATCTTAAGCATTATAAAAATATTACCATTAAAATATCAATATATGTTTTAAACAACCCATTAAAACCCAGTTCAGTCAGTTTTTAAAGGTTTTCAAAGTGTATTTAACAGGGAACTATTAGGGGGTAAGGAATAAGGTTGATACGGTTTTTATCCAGAGTCCCTTCATCTATTTTAATAAATTACAGTGTAAAATCTGAGTAAATCGCTTGAATAAATTACTGTGAATTTCAGTTTGCCTATCAGTGGAAAGGTAATGATGGCAAAACCTGTTTAAATGTATTTGTTCTAGAAACTGCTATAAAGACTATTATAAAGCAAGTTATGAGGCAATAGATTTTCAAAAAAAAATTTAAAGAATTACATATATATATTTAGCTGTAAGTAAATTAGTTCTTCGGTGTTTCCGAGCAGTCTCTGTTTCTCAAGATGTCAGAATCAGTGATATAGATGATAGATACTGCACTTACTGAATGATGACTGTGAAAATCAGTTTGATTTCTCTGTGTTTTATGGTGAAGATCAGACTACGCCAAAAGTGCATTATAGTATCTAAATCCCCAAAAAGAAGTTAAATTATATGTAAAATGCTGACTACGTGTCAGTTTACTGAAAATTGAAGACAAAAAACATATTTATCACATTGACCAATTTTTAGGATCAACTGAAATCAATCTTATTTTGAATCAGATTTTAAGAAAACAACTTTAGTTTCAAAAGGCCGACTTTTTCATGAGTCAAATGAGTTCCATACAACATCACAATTTTAAAATATTACACACTGAGTCAATTCTTCATTTAATTTTCTGAAAATAATAAAAACCCAAGAAAGAGTGGCTGCTAAATTTAGCATAATAAATGAACAGACATTATGCTAATTCAACATAGTAAGGATGCTAATTTCATTTAGCTGATGCTGTAGTGAAAATCTATCCATCGTTTCTAATGGAGTCACCTATAAGCATTTGGCATTTAATGCACTAAAATAGCTACGGCATTATAGTCGATGTTAGTTTTAATAATACATTGTTGTACTAATACTTGGCAGGGTGGAAAATTGAAATAGTACACCAAATAGTATATGAGTAATATTAAATATCTACAGCTTTTAATTTTTAGTCAGATGCCTGCTGGGTATATAGCTAAGGAAAGTTTTGTTCTTATGTTTTTCATTAGTTTGTGTGAAGCAAAGAAAACCAATCTTGTTGCTTTAAAAATATGTTTCTACTATATATAAGTCTTGAAACAATATCATTAAGAGGGTGGAGAATGTGCACAGTGACATGCAGAGAACAGTTTAATTCATTTACACAAATAATATTTGAATACCTACAAAATGTCAACTACTGTAAGTGTTTACTAAGCAGACATAATCCCTATTCTTAAACATTGTATAGTCTAGTTGAAGTTCAAAAATAATCCAGAATAAACAAATGCAAAATATAAAGGAAATGAAAAGTGTTATGTGGCAGAGTATAGTAGTCTATAAACTGTAACTAGGAGATAGTAACTAAAATTTTGAGAAATCATAGATTAAAACAATCACAAACCTGAAATTTTAAAAACAATCAAGTAAATAATGTTGCTTATCATTGCCAGATCTTAATTACGTCATCATTACTCTGGTTCGTCCTGCTTCAGTGTTGGCCTTAATGGGAGGTGTCTGGCTTAGTCGTTGCCTCTTTTCAATAACCTGTTAATAATTTACAGAACTCCTATTTCCTATGATCTAATCCAATCAAACCATGTATTCAACATCAAGAAGTATGTTTATAATATTTCATTGTGAATCTTCTTTCCAATCACAGTCGATTAGTGTCAGTACGGATATTTTAAGTAATCCAAGCATATGGTCTTAAGATTTATTCTTTTCTCCTTCCACCACTCTTTTACCAAATGCTGCTTATGCATTCTCTAGATTACAGTCCTAGAAGTGACATATTCTCCATGTCTCCGCCATTACTTAGTACTCTATAAGAGTAATTACTTTGAATAGTTATTTATAATGTAGCCCCTAAATTCCTCTGGTCTTACAACTCAATCTCATTTCTGTAACTGTAGAATACATAACATTCATTGGAAGATTTCTTTGATGATAGCAACATAAACAACAAATGTATACTAGTTTATAATTTACCAGTTAATTACATGTATATCAATTCATCTGACACATGGACCTAAATAAAACCCAAACACATCCAAACATAAATGACTGACATTGTTTAGACATCACAGTGATGATATGAACAAAAATAACTTCAGATTAGACAAAGACTTAAATCGCAATTTGCTAAAGAGCACCTTTTCTCCCCTGCCATACTACTTTAAGATTATACAAAAAGTTGTTGTAAAAAAAAAGTACAAATAGAACAAACATATTTAGTTACATGAAGTGAGCTAATATGTATTCTCATGCTCAAGTTATATAATATAATCTAGATAAGAAAGTAATTAAGAATGACTTAAGAAACCAAAGTTAATATTTAGTATATCCTTGTCTAAACAAAAATTAATATACTACTGAAGAAAATATTGTGAAAATAAATTACTGAGTTTAATCACAAGGCTGTTATAAATATGAGTCATAATATATCTAAATAAAAAGAAACTTTCTGTTAGAGTATCTTCAGCTGGCAGTCACAATACAGTTATGTGTTGCTTAATGATGGGATATATATGTTCTGATAAATTGCACTGTAGGTGATTTTACTGTGCAAACATCCTAAAGCTTACTAACACAAACCCAGATGGTATAGCCTTTTGCTCCTAGACTACAAACCTCTGCTGAATACTGTAGGCAATTGTAACCGAATGGTAAGTATTTATATATACAAATATATCTAAACATAGAATAGGTGCAGTAAAAATACAGTACAGTATAATCTTATTAGACTGTCATTGTATATATGTTCTTAGCGCGATTTTCAGATGGGAAAGTTAACATTATTTTCCATCTGTTGAAAATGGAGGAAAAAAGTGTAGTCAAGCCTGTCATATCATGAATCAAAGGGTCAAACATTAGCTACATGTGAAAAATCATTTTCTCTTTATTGTTTGAAGCATTTAAATATATTTTTAAAATATTAATCAGTTTTATGTGATGTGGATACTATCAAGTGTAAATATTTGAAAGATGTGCTAGTTTTGAATAGATGTTATATCTATTTAGGCAGAAGGTATATATAGGTAGAAATAAAATTTAGATAGTGAATCTCTTCTTTACAATATATTTAAGTTATAGCAACGTAGAATAATTTCTGAAGCTTCTTTCTGAAGCATATATGATTATACATCTACATTACGTGAATTATTCTAAACTGATCTTTTAAAGCAATGCAAAAGCTATCCAGAGAATATAGAAATATTTTATTTTGTGTCAGGGTCCAGAGTTTCATAATTTATTTAAGTTACACTGAAATTATTGGATATAAGGATCTACAAAATATTCTGCTAATCAGGTCTATGCTGGAGCTTATAAAGATTATTTCATATCACTGATTGAATAATATAAATGTAAGTATATCTTCCAAACTATTAAAGATCACTGGAAAGAAAATAGTCCAAAATCAGCATGGTGGATCAGCAAAACATGCAAGGAAGATGAAACTGTATTGGCATATTCAAAGTAACTACATAAATAAGAGAGAAATGGGGATAAATGAAAAGAAAATGAAGCCATTGTCAAGAATAATATAAGCTCAGACAGAAATAGTAATTCCAAGCATATTAACAATCCACATAAATCAGATTGGGGTTGAATTAACAGAAGGATACAAATTGCTTTAAAATAGTCTTCTTATAAGAAATACACCTAAAATAAAATGGAGGCATGAAAACTGTATAGAAGATAAATGCTAATAAATGTAAATATAGTGATACTATTATATAAAGTAGAATTTTGTGCTGCGTCATTAAATTAGGATGTGGCAGCCATAAGAATATGCCTTGTAGACATTCTGTAATTGGAAGTATAAATGACCAAAGGCATGCTCAAGCTTTGAAACCCATCACCCATTTTCACAGAGACTATATCCGGCAGGAGTGCATCACAGATATCAAGACAGAAAAGTTCGTAGGAGAGACAGGACTCTCAGCTGCCTTTGCTCAAGGATTCCCTGGTGGCTTTGCAGACTCTTGCCTACACTGTATGGAAATTTAGGATGCTTCCGTCAACAGTCTCCCTCTATTCTTCGCTCAAAATTAGAATCAAATCACAACCTGTCCTTCACCCACCCTTCTCCAGCTCCTTCTCTATTTTATATAATGAACACATTTATCCTAATATAATCCTTGCACATTTAAATCTGTCTTGATGTTTGCTTCCTAGAGGACCTAAAGGAGGACACAGAACAAAAATATTGTATATTCACACAAGTACTTTCTACCAAGAGTATAAAAGAGCTATGAAATTATATGTACCTCTTTCTCTCTTTTTCTGTCTCTCTCCACACACACACAAACACACACACATATAATGCAAAAGCTAATAGAAATACAAAGAGAAATTAAAAATGTGTAACCATATTTGAAAAATGTAATCCAACATCTTAAAACAACATGCCAAGATAACAAAGTGTAAATTAGCCAAGATTATTTGAGTAACACAAATAACAGACTTGTAGATATCCATTCATCCCTCCATTGAAAGAACATATTATACACATAAAGAGAAGTAATTTTTACATACATGGTTTAAAAGTAGCTATATAACACTAAAAGCATTTCCCTGTTAGCTAAAGAAAAAATCTCTTGAAAACCCACTGATCCCAATAAATAAAAGTAACCATGAAAGCTCAAATCAAATATAGAAAAAGTCAGATATTTCCATTTTAAATTCTCTTCTAAACAACTCTGATGGAGAAAATAAAATTACCAATTAGAAATCAATAATAAAATTATATATAATACAAAGAACTACATATTCTATAATTTTAAGTTAATTTAACTTTTAAAAGAGACAGATTCATATTAATAAGTTTAATATGTAACACAAATACTGAGAGCAGAGATGATCAAACAAACCTTACAAACTTAGCTGCCAGAAATTTAATTTTGTTTGCTATTGCATTGTATTGTAGTATGAATTTTAAAAATATTTCTTAATTTAATGATCTATTTTTATACTGACAAACATTGTTTGATTCAAGTTTTGGGCTATTATAAATAGCACTGCATGAAGTTGCCTCTGTACTTTTTAAAAATTTAACAGGCACTTCTTTCCTTTGGGTATACACTGAAGCGTGGAATTTCTAGAACCAAGTGCAATCATATTTTAACTTCTGTAGAGACTGTCTAAGAGTATCTACCTAAGTGCTTATACTTATTCATATTTCCACTAACAGTGTCTGAATATTCTGGCTGCTTCACAAACTCATCCTCTTTGCTATTGTCAATTTTTAATTTTAGACATTCTGGTAGATATCTATTAGGGGCTCATTCTGATTTTAATATTTTTTCTAGTCCTCCAAGTTTATGTGGAGATGTTTTTCATATTAGTTATTTACTTATTTTCTTCCACAAAGTACTTTTCCATATTTTTTTTTTCATTTCTTTAAAAGTGAGTTGTTCATGTTACTGGTGAAAGTTATTACACATTGAGGACACAGATTCCTTGTCAGATACAGTACAGCAAAAATCTCCCAGACCGTGACTTGCCTTTTTAGTTTCTTAATGGTATATTTGAAATCAATGATTTCTAAATTTTAGTATAGTCTAACCCTTTCATTTGGGGTAATACTTTTAATGTTCTGTTTCAGAAAATGTTGTCTATCCAACAGATATAAAATTATTCTTCTACATCTTCTCTCAAATGTTTTATTGTTTTACTTTTAGTTTTTATGCCTACAGCTCATCTCAAATTAATTTGTGTAAATAGTCTGTGATAGGGATCAAGGTGTATTTTTTCTCTTATAATATCTATCTGATCCAGTGTAATACATGGGTTCTCTTTTCTGTTCCATTGATGTATATATTTGTGTTTGTCCTGATACCATCAGCAACTGCTATAACCTCATAGCTAATTTTTATACCTGGTAGTTAAGTCTTCCAGTATTCTTTTATTAACCTGATATTTTCTTGTCTATCCTAGAAATTTTCACTTTGATAAAATTTTAGAATAGTCATGTTAGTTTAAGAAAAACATTTTAATTGGGACTGTACTGTAACTATAAATTCATTTGCGGAGAACTGGCATACATAATAAAATATTCTATCTTTCAATCTAAAACAAAGCTCATTTTTTCATTTTAGCCTATATTTATATTAATTTGCCTCGGTAATATTTACAGTTTTCAGTAGACATGACACCTATATTTCAAAAGATGGATTTATAAATATCTTATGTTTATGCATAGTGAATATTATTTCTTAAATTTTTATTTTATAATTATCTAGTTTGGGTATATACAAATAAAATTTTCTCAGCCAGGTGCGGTGTCTCACACTTGTAATCCCTGCACTTTGGGAAGGCAAGGCAGGTGGATCACAAAGTCAGGAATTCGAGACCAGCCTGGCCAATATGGTGAAATCCTGTCTCTACTAAAAATGCAAAAATTAGCTGGGTGTAGTGGCACGCACCTGTAGTCTCAGTTACTTGGGAGACTGAGACAGAAGAATTGCTTGAACCTGGAGGCGGAGGTTGCAGTGAGCCAAGATCATGCCACTGCACTCCAGCCTGGGCGATAGAGCGAGAGTCCATCTAAAAAAAATAAAAAATAAAAAATAAAAATTTCTGATTCTTCATTTATTTTCCCAGTAACATGAGTAATTCAGATTTAAGTTCCTAGTTCTCAGCAAATTTTGGCTTTTCTATGCACAAAAGTACAGTATCTATGCATAAAAGTTTTATTTTCCTCTGTTAAATCTACATAAACTTTATTAAATTTTGTTTCTCTTTCTTTGCTTCTAGGGAGTCTAGTACAGCAATAAATATAAGTAGTACTAGGGGCACACTCATTTTGAGACATTTTGATCGGTAATTTTCTTCTTTATAATTCATGATCTATAAGAAAGGGGTCAGTTGGACTTCATCAAAATTTAAAACTACTGCCCTTCAAAATATATTATTAGGAAAATTAAAAGACAAGAGAGGTTATACACTGGGATAAAATATTTGCCAGGCATATATCTGATCAAAGATGTGTATACAGAATTTGTAAAGAACTCTCAACACTCAGTTATAAAAAACAAACAATCCAGTAAACGGGAAAAAGATTTAAACAGACACCTCACCAAAGAGATACTGTGAATGAAAACATAAGCTCATGAGATAATATTCAATCTTATGTGACATTAGATAAATTCAAATTAAAACCACAATGAGATATGAGTATCCATTAGAATGTCTAAAATTAAAAAGAATAATTATATCCCGTGTTGGAGGAGATAAGGAGCAATTGTTGGTTGGAATGCAAAATGATATGACTATTGGGAAATAGTCTGTCAGTATCTGAAACACCTAAGTATACAGCTTCCATACGACTCAACTATTCCATACCGAGGTGTTTACTCAAGTGAAAAGACACCACATGTCCATAGAGAAACTTACAGACATGTTCATAGTGACTTTATTTGTAATATCCAAAACACTAGAAACAACCCAGATGTTTAATAGGTGAGTGCTCAATAAGATAAAAGTTTAAAATGGAATATTAATATATATTACAAATATCAAATAATTTGAGAATTTTTAATGTTTTTGAAATTTTGAATCTCAAAACAAATAAACTGAGTAAAATAATTCAGACTAAAAATGAGGATATACTCTCTATGGTTCCAGTTGTATAAAACCATACATATAATGTAGTAATCTATATTACCCAACAGTAAGACTTTTTTTTAGGGGGAGTGAGGATTGGGAAAAGTGGGAGGGATTACCATGTAAAAGTAAGAAATTTAGGGGGATGATGGACATGTTCATTATCTCGATTGTATTGATAGTTTCAAAGTCTATCAAACTGCAGATACTCGAAGTACAGTTTATTTTATATCAATTATACCTCACTACAATTGTTTCTTTTTTAAAAAAAGAAAACAAATTGTCTAAGGTAGTGATTCTCAAAACAATGTAAAGAGTTTGTTAAGAGACAGATTAGTAGTCCCCAATCCTTAAATTATCTGGTAAGCAGCCTGAGAATGTGAGTTTCTAAAAAGTTATTAGGCATTGTTCACGTTTCTCACAAACAAATTATAGTTTGCGCTTCACTCCTTTAAGCTGCAGCTTCTCAGTGTTGTCCTCAGGCTAGCATGTTTAGCATCACCTGTGAGCTTGTTAGAAATGATCATCTCAGGCCACAGCCCAGATGTACTCAATCAAAATCTGCACCTTTTGTGTGGGTGTATGTGTTATTTTGAGACAAGGTTTCACTTTGTCACCCAGGCTGGACTTCAGTAGTGTGAACACAGCTCATTGCAGCCTCAGCCTCCAGACACAAGTGATCCTACCCCCTCAACCTCCTGAGTAGTTGGGAATACTGGCACACACCACCACACTCAGCTAATTTTTGTATTTTTTGTAGAGATTGGGTTTCACCATGTTGCTGAGGCTTGCCTCAAACTCCTGAGCTCAAGTGACCACCCGCTTCAGCCTCCCAAAGTGTTGGGATTACATGCATGAGCCACCACACTCCGCCCTAAATCTGCATGTTAGCAAGACATATTATTAATACATATGCTATATGGGCAAAATGATATTTTAAATATGATGTCTATCACTTGATTTTTTTCAACCGTGTCAGAAAATGTATTTGAGTCTCATTCACCGAAAAAGCAGGAGGATTTGGGCAATTTTTTCTTCCTTGAACGGATACATAGTGTTAAACTTACCTTCTTCATAGGTTATTATTTCAACCGAGTTAAAGGCCTTGAGTTGTAGATTCTGGACTATTTTATAGATGTACTCATCCTAACAAAGCTAAAACCAAGAATTGTTTTTTCTTCTCTATCTCATTTCATCTAAGAGAACTAAGTCTCTGCTATGGTCATTGACTGGAAATATAAAGCGATCCTGAAGAGTGTGAGCACCGTTAAAAGTTGGAAATTTTATTTTCAAGACATTCTGTTTGAGGGCTAGTATACGATAATTTTTAATTGTCTAATAAATCCTTCAGGTTTTAAAATGTGAAGCACATTTGAAGCTTGGAGACAAAATCATCTTCATTGGTATTGCAGGATTATATTTATTAAAGTGACAAACTGAAGAACACCAATAGTACCCAAGTATCTCAATGATATTTTGGCTGAAATTAAACAAAATAAAAACTTTTAAAATTTATTTAGATACTTGTTTAACATATGGACTTTTATGACTGTAATTAGAAAAGATAACTTATATTTTGAACTCTAATATCTTCATGGAATCTGAATATTTTTAGAGGGCACTATTTCATTATTGTTTTACACTGCTGATTGTGAAATATTTACGAAATTTTGATGCTGCCATCATTTAGACTCATTGTGTAATCTCTGTTTGAGAATAATCTGAGATAGAAGACATAGTAGAGAGTATATTTTTGTCCAGAGAACAGAATATCCTTGATTCATGTCACAGCCTACCAAAGACAAAATTTTTAAACACTTTCTTCCAATGGTTTCAAAATGATGCAGAAGTGAACAATTGTTGATCTTGGCAGAATAGAAATATAAAGATGGATGTAAAACTTCTGGTCTCCTCAGGAAACCAGCTATAGCAGTGGTTGATTGTAAACTTATCTAATAAGCAAGACTTACTGACATTTAGAATTACTTAAAAGCATTTTCAACCTAGAGTTGGCTGAGAACCTTTCTCAGAGATTCTAATTTAACTGGTCAGTGGTATACCCAGCTTCTGGTATATTTACACTTGAAAGAATTCTAATGTGCTGGTAGGTTTGAGAACCACTAAGGACAAAAACAAACCTCTCTTTCATTTCTTTTAGTATACTTCCATTATTTTTGGACACTAATACCATGTTTCTCCTTTCTATGGAAAAGGTGTGACATATTATTAAGGAGCTAAAACAAAGACATTTAAAATTGTAATGCATTTGTTTTCTCATCTTTTAATAATTTGTCTTCAGAATTCAAATGTGTTCTGATATTCTATGTGGAAACTTAACAAGGCGGGTTTTATTCCTACAAGGTCTCTGTGTGAGGGACAGAAGAGAAGACAAAAACAGAAGGTTACAGAGCTAAGTACAAGGTATAAAGTTGTAGTGAACCATTTGCTAGGGGGCTTATAGTAAATCTTGTGGTACACCACCCAGCAACTCCCTTCAGGGATAAATGTGATGCCTAATGGTGGGTCACAGCTGAATCCTCTGAAAAACTTTTCTTTGGCAAAGGAATTTGTATGCTCAAAGTTACTCTTCTTCCCCAGGGATTACCATCTTCCAATGACTATTTCTGCTAAGGTACAATGTTTCCTCCTCCATCCTCCAGGCCCTAGTTCAATGAAGGATATCTCTGAAGAGCTACTCCTGCTTCAGATCAACCCATGGGACTGGCTGAGTGATTCTTTTATTATTATTATTTTTTAATAACAGCACTGCAGATCAACTTTTCCCTTTGCCCATCTCTGCTTCTTTGAACCTCTTAAAGGTATTGTTCATTAAAGCATTCCCCAATAATCTTCAAACTCTGTCTTCTGCAGAACTAGGCTAATGACAGATGATGTCAGGGAAGGGAAACAGTCTCTAAAAATGGAATTTTCAAGATAAACTACTCATTGGCCAGTTGGCAATGAGAATCTCATTACTCGGGTAGATGGAGTACTCATAGTCTCTGGCATAAGACATCAGCGTCATTGTTACTACTTCACCAATGGTAAACTGAAATGATACACTAGTAAAAGAAATACACTGAAGTATCAATATCTTAGATGTTTGAGAGTTTCCAGGGAAGTAGTATTTATAAGAAACCGCTTGGAATGTGTCTCAGGGTGATTAATGAATCGAAGAAAGGTAGCAAAAATCTGAATTAATTCATCACCAATCTAAGATGATGTTAAAAGCCATAGTGCCTTTTTGACACCCTAAATGGAGACTTTTTTTT
>NW_016807444.1:907746-922110 GCF_001698545.2 Rhinopithecus bieti | reverse complement strand
TTTTTTTGAGATGGAGTCTCGCTATCTCCCAGGCTGGAGTGCAGTGGCTGGATTTCGGCTCACTCTAAGCTCTGCTTCCCGGGTTCACGCCATTCTCCTGCCTCAGCCTCCCAAGTAGCTGGGACTACAGGCACCCACTACCATGCCTGGCTAATTTTTTGTATTTTTAGTGGAGACGGGGTTTCACCGTGTTAGCCAGGAGGGTCTCCATCTCCTGACCTCATGATCCGCCCATCTCGGCCTCCCAATAAATGGAGACTTTTATCTCCTGCAGCTTAGGCTCAAGGTCTGCAGTGCCAGAGAAGGTTAACTCCTAGACCAAGAATCCCACTGCACCATGATCAGAGTTCTCATTGGGAAGGAGTGGAACCCTTACTGTTGGGAGGGGATGTGTGCATCAATGCACGTGAATAACTTGATTCTCCAGATTCTCCTGAACTCTGAGACTGCAGAATCTCCTAAATCCTCTGAGACAAGGCTTTTCAGAATCCTCTGGAGGAAGGTTCATGTTAAAATCTTGCATGCCATTTCTTTGAAGACAGTCTAACAGTTGCCACCTGACAAGATGACCTGTGTGCCCCCTCAGAATCTCCACCCCTCCCTCCTCCCATGTTGTCCATCAGAGTAATAAACAGTGTTAAGTGACAACATAGCTGAGATGATACTTGATCCACTAAGGGAAGAAAAAGGACTCTAACCTGAAAGAGCTGCAGAATCTAGTGAGCAGGTGCTAACATAAGCCAGGAGGCTATAATGTTAGAGACTTGGTGCAGAAAGTCTTATATCAAGGATGTCGTAACATAGAACTGGAAAAGAGAAAAAGAGAGAGTTTATAATTTGGAGACTTCTCATATACGATGAGGTTTAAAATTCTGTCAGGGACACAGGAAACGGTGTTAATCTGGTAGAACAGCGATTAAAACCCTGGAGAAGGCAATGTCTTTCATTAAGTTAAAAATAAAAGCCATAGCCTGCTGCCATAGCAAGCAGCAGGAAAAGGAACTGGGAAGCTTGGTGAAATGGGATGTTGGAGTGGACATATACTTTTTAAGGCTGGAAATCACCAGTTATTTTAAGGGAGGCCCGAAGGGCACTCCATTTACACAGATGCTAACTCATTCACTGATGAGAAACTAAGAAATGGTGTCCCTGTAGACACTGTCAAACAGGTATGAGAGTTGCAGAAACTGTTACAAAATTGTGTTCCTAGATAGTAATGAAAATAGTAATGAAAATTTCCTAAAATGAAGAAGCCATTGTGATGTTTCTAAACTGTCAATAACAAAGTGAATATAATTATTGTAATAAGCAACAATGTTAGTAAAACCAGGGTGGTGGCTGACACTGAACTACAGAGATTTTTAATAGGATATAACATCCTTAGGGAAAAGATAAAGGGCAAGATAGATGGCTCAATCTGTATAACCAAGTTGTACAGTCAAGATATTGAGAACATATGATCTGAAAACTCAGAACAACTCTCCCTAAAACGTCATGATGCTTGCTGTACTTACTTTCTAATCCTGGGCCAGTTATTAGGTTCAGAACTAATTGACTAAAGGTGTCCAAGTACCTAGAAGGAAGGACCCCGAAAAATCACAGTGTTTGTAATTTGTAATAATTCACCTAGCCTCTTCCCAAAAATATTCAGAACGATTTACTCAGGAAACAACACACTAGGAAAATGGGAATACATAAGTACTTGGTGAATCGCTGGACACAGAATCCTAGTTGATGTTGATCTATGGTACCTGAAGCATCATTGCCCTGTGCAGGGTGAAGGCCAGGTATTAAATAGAAAACTGGCTCAAGTATGGCCAGCCTCTGGCCTATGGTGGGCCCACTAAGTTCACAGACTCACCACCACCTAGTCCTCATTTTCCCCAATCTCTGAATGTTTAATTTAACTAAGCATGTTTGTCAGTAAATCAATCTTCAAACTGCTTTATTGGCCTGTTTGATAAGATCTAGTATAGTGAGTAAGGCCTGCAACATTACCCATTTCCTTACCAAGTTATTAAATAAAGACAATATCACATACCATGGGAGATAGGAGAGGTTAGTACTACTGTTAAATACACAGAAAATTAGAAAAGTGTGGTCTCCATCATATTCTCATTTATTTATTGTGCCAGTCCTTGTAGGAACAAGATGGATTCTAGATCATGACAACTAACTACTTCAAACTTAAGCAAGTAGTATCCAGATTTCTGCTCCAAAGAGGCTATCTTTGCAAGAGCATATTAACATGGCCTCGGGCACTTAGTATGTATTCACTGATAGTCAATATATTCTTCTTAATCCTTACAGTTCACATTTACATGAGATACAGCAAGACTATGTTAGCCCTTTCCTCTTCTCTCATAAAATACCACCAAAGAATCTAGACAATGAAGACATTCAACAGATTATCAAATTGGTCCACTCTATCAATAAAATGATAATTAAATTAAGCAAAAAGGAAAGTGTGTTTAAGGACTTGACAAGATTGATGCACTCCCTTAAAGAACTAAAAATAGAACTGCCGTTCAATTCAGCAATCTCACTGCTGGGTATCTATTCAAAGAAAATAAAGTCATTACATGAAAAAGACACATGTACACACATGTTTATAGCAGCACAATTTGCAATAGCAAAAATATGGAACTAATCTATGTGCCCATCAACAAACAAGTGGATAAAGAAAATGTGGTATATATACATCATGGAATACCACTCATCCATAAAAAGGAACAAAATACTGTCTTTTGCAGCAACTTGGATGGGGCTGGAGGCCATTATTCTAAATGAAGTAACTCAGGAATGAAAAAACACATGTTGTATATTCTAAGCTATGAGGATGCAAAGGAATAAGAATAACACAGTGGACTTTGGGGACCCAGAGGATTGAGAAATTTTCGGAGGGAAGTGAGGAATAAAAAACTACATATTGGGTGCAGTGTACAGTGCTTGGGTGACAGGTACACTAACATCTCAGAAATCATCACTAAAGAACTTATCCAGAAACAAAACCCACCTGTACCCCCCAAAACTATTGAAATTAAAAAAAAACAACAAACAAACAAAACAAAACAAACAAACAAACAAAAAAAAAACAGGAGAGTTAAAAGCAAAAGAAAAATCCATGTGCTTCAAAGCATGGGAAGTAAACACTCAAAAGCTTATGGGACTTATTTATATCAGTGAGGGTTTCAGAGATCCAATGCCCTTTGATAAGCTTTTTTCAAAAGTGAAGCAAAGTATTTTGCATCTTGTACCACTCAAAACTACAAAGGAAGCACTGGAACCTGCTAGACATTTTCATATTCTAAATACAGCATATGTCATACCTGGTATTACTGCTTTGACTAAGGTGAATTGATGGCTGACAGCTTTTAGTGGAACCCAGTGCAGAAAAGGAATCTGTAGCAGATAGAGACTATGATCTACTTGGACTATCTGATCCTCCAGAAATCATACCACTTAGAATGTATGTCAAGCACCAGTATGGTCATCATAATGTAAACCTTTAATTTTCCATAGCAAAGCCACAACATCTGAAGCAGAGTGAAAACAGCACCTGGCATGCTACTTTGCACTATCTTGTACATGTCACTTGATTAAGAGATGTCAAGGGACCTTCAGTTTATAATGTTCATCATGTATAGGTCTGTCAGACCTACCATGTCAAAAGATTGGATAGGCTGAACAGCAATGCATTGTAAGCCATACATGTTATACAATAAGTAGGTTACAGGTAGGTCCTGAGCACATAAAATAAACTGAATAAGCAAGTTCTCCAGATTTCTAAGTCCCTAACTTTGTCCCAACAATGTCTCTCAGCTCACATCTATGGGTGTGATGGGTGTGATATGGTTTCGCTGTATCCCCACCCAAATCTCATCTTGAATTGTATCTCCCATAATTTCCACGTGTTGTGGGAGGGACCCGGTGGGTGATAAGTGAATCATGGGGGCGGTTTCCCCCACATTGATCTTGGGGTACTAAGTCTCACAAGATCTCATGATTTCATAAAGGGTCTCCCTTTTCACTTGACTCTCATTTTCTCTCTTGTCTGCCACCATGTAAGATGCACCTTTCAGCTCCCACCATGATAGTGAGTTCTCCCCAGCCACGTGGAACTGTGAGTCCATTAAACCTCTTTTTCTTTATAAATTACCCAGTCTTGGGTACGTCTTTATCAGCAGTGTTAAAACAGACTAATACAGGGTGTGATCATTTAAAGCAATGATCACACCGATGGGGGTGGAGCTTAACTTAAAACAAATGAAAGAAGAACAAGTCCCAACTTGGTTCTCACATGGATCAGCATATATGTTCATGCAAACTGAAAATGCATTTGTTATGTGCTACAACTACATTCAGATGGAATGGCCCCTTCTAAATAACAGAGCTTGAACTTGACAAATTCAGATCAATCAGCTTGTCTTCGGCAACCCCAGTGCTTGTTAAAATTGGCCCACAATGACAGCAGTGGAGTTGTGGACACTCATTAAAGCTAATCTAGCTACTGATGCTACTTAGTATTTAATAGAATCTAATACTGAGCCTCTATCATAAAACCGTATCTAGAAGATACCAGTGAGCTACCTTGGTGGCAAATTGATTACATTGAACTTCTTTCACCATTGTACTCTTTATTTTCACCAGAACAAACTCATTGCAAACACAGATTTGTCTTTCTTACAACCAGCATCATTGTCTAAAGATTTATGTAGTGATCCACTGATGTAAGATCCCTCATTACACCACATTGGACCAAGCAGATGATGTGTGTTAGTAAGCACATCAACATGACATTTATGAATTCCATCACAAACCACTCACGCAGCAACCTCTAACCTGAAGGGGAAATGAAACATACTCTTGAAGGTTCAACTAAGACTTCAACTTGGAGATGGCACCTTACAAGGATGGGCAGTCATTCCTTTGGATGCAGTATACAATTTATATCAATGATAAGTATATAGTTCTAGGTATACAATATATAGAATAAACGGGTCAGGGAATCAAGGACTGTAAAATGATGTTGTTCACTATCACTCTTAGTGTCTCACTTGGAATTTTTGCTTTCTGCTTCCAGAAAGAAGGTATACAACTCCTAGTTAGCAGAAGTAGAATTTTACAAGAATCAACAAAAATAAACAAACAAAAGTAAAAATCACAGCTGCCACTTGATAGTTTGCACATTGTGTTTCAAGAGGGGAGAAGAGGAGTTATTATACTGACCTAACATTCAGAAGGAAGCAGACCTGCTGTTACTCAATAGGACTGGAAAGAAAAAATTTGGTATTTATGTAATGTAGGTAATCCTTTGGGATGTTTCCTGTTATTCACCTACTTAATTTAGATGATAAATGGGTAAAAGCAACCACTACAGCCTACGAAGTGTATGGTGACCAGACTCATGTAGGCAAGCAGAGAAGCAGGTTAAAGGTGAAGAGTGAAAAAATACAAAAAAAAAAAAAAAAAAAAAAAAAAAAAAAAAAAAACTAGCCGGGCGAGGTGGCGGCGCCTGTAGTCCCAGCTACTCGGGAGGCTGAGGCAGGAGAATGGCGGGAACCCGGGAGGCGGAGCTTGCAGTGAGCTGAGATCCGGCCACTGCACTCCAGCCTGGGTGACAGGGCGAGACTCCGTCTCAAAAAAAAAGGTGAAGAGTATCTAAGGTAGGTAATAGAGAAGCCAGGTAATATGAAAAAGTTGCAACCCTGAAAACAGCTACATGTCAGGGGCTATAGTTCATCCTACTAACTATCTTTTTATAAGATTTCTCAGAAAAAAAGTAGTCCAATCTGAAGCCCAGAGAACCTATTCCCCAAATAAATGAACTTACTATACAAAACCAATGGATTTATCTTACAAAAAGGACTGTTTTCCCAGCAGCTGAAACTATCACTTGCTGGCAACATTTGGCCCTTGACCAAACAGACCTAACTTGCTCAAGTCTGCAGCCTGTCCTCAGGAAGAATCCTGTACCTGGTGACTGGTCCAGCGTAGGTTCAAAAGATTGACTCCTTGTATCAATATGGCACATCATGGAAATGTTATCTGAACTTCAGAGTTCCTCAAGGAATTTGGTGAGACCTCTGTTACAACTGTTTCTTTTCCCAGTCATCATCTTTTCATCAGCCTTCCAGGTGAATTATCTGCAGGTAAATCTGCACCTGAGACTCATTTTCTTATTACTAGATCTACAACAGGTCTCATGAACAATCTATTATTATTATTATTATTATTATTATTATACTTTAAGTTCTGGGGTACATGTGCAGAACATGCAGGTTTGTTACATACCCATCAACTGGTCCTCTACATTAGGTATTTCTCCTGATGCTATCTCTCCCCTAGCCCCCAACCCCTGACAGGCTCCAGTTTGTGATGTTCCCTTCTCCGGGTCCATGGGTTCTCATTGTTCAACTCCCACTTATGAGTGAGAACACGCAGTGTTTGGTTTTCTGTTCCTGTGTTAGTTTCATGCACAATCTTCAATCAAGGCTAAAAGCAATAAATTTAGTACTTTTACACCAATTGCTTGACACCTGCTTCTTTTACTTGATTCTCAAACTTACAAGGGAAATAATAGTTGTAGATAATTACAACCCCTTATCCCACCAGAGATGCTCCTATTCAATAACTTTAGAATGCTATACTAAGGCAGTCATCTTTCACACTTACATTCCCCCTTAATGGTCTCTGGAATATAAAGCAGAATAAAACAGTTATGACACAGCTACAGAGAAAAGATAACTTGGCTCAAATCATGACTCTGCTATTGGAAAGAGAAAGGCTCCTTGTTTCAGTGATGGTCACAGCAGTGCCCTCTCTGCTCCCTTTGGTAGTTTGACAGAGAGGTTGCTCTGAAAGAATGAATACACTTACTGAAAGAAAAATGTATCTAGCTGATATCAACAGGATGATTTGAAAATTAGGTTAGATAAATTTTAGCCTAACAATGCTGTTTGCCTCGTCAGAAAGCTCCCCTTGTGACATGTCTCATTCAGTATGTTCTGTCCTCCACTTGCAAGTCCCTTATAAGCATGTACAATATTATCGGATTGAGATTCTTCTTCCCGAACCTTTTTACTCATGACTGTCATGTCTCTGCACAAGATGATGAAGGGTCTGGCAAGGATGGGGTTGTGAGGCACAGATACACTTCTCCATAGATTTTTTTCTTTATTTTATTTTGTTTTATTTATTTTTTTTTCTTTTTTTTTAAATTTTTTTATTATTAGGCGGTTACACTGTGCACATCCCGTCGCAGGGTTTGCGTCTACATATGTCATACTTGTGCCATGGTTGGTGTGCGCACCCATCCCACAACCCTCACTCAGACCCACAATTCATTCAGTTTATATCTCGCGCTATATCACTCCCAATGCATCCTTCCCACCTCACCCCTCCCCCCTCCCCCCTCCCCATGATAGGCCCAGTGTGTGAATAGTGTTCCCCTTCCCCAGTCAGTGATCTCATTGTTCAGTTCCCACCTAGAAGTGAGACATGCAGTGTTGTTTTCTGTTCTTGTGATAGTTTGCTAAGAATGATGGTTTCCAGCTGCCATCCATGTCCCTCAAAGGATGCCAAACTCGGATGCAAACTCATCCTTTTTTATGGCTGCATAGTATTCCATGGTGTATTTTGTTTTATTTTTATAAGAAACAGGGTCTCGTTCCATAACCCAGGCTAGAGTACAGTGGCAGAATTATAGTTCACTGCAGCCGTGGAATCCTGGGCTCCAGTGATTCTTCAGCCTCAGTCTCCTGAGTAGCTGGGACTACAGGCCTGTGCGACCACACCCAGCTAATTTTGTGTGTTTGTTTACGGTAGAGATGGTGTTTATGGTAGAGATGGTGTTTATGGTAGAGATGGTTATAGTAGAGATGATTATGGTAGAGATGGTGTCTCATGTGTTGCCCACTCTGGTCTCAAACACCTGGCCTCAAGCAATCCTCATGCCCTAACCTCCCAATGTGCTATGATGACAGGTGTGAGCCACCATGCTGTCAATAAATTTTTCATAAAAAGAAGTTATACTATCATCATATAATTCATGCATTTGTGTGTATATATGTATTTGTGTCCATGCCTCATGCACTGCATATCACAACCGTTGTGAGACTTAGGCAATTTAGTGAAGCTTTCTTTGTCTCCATCTCCTGTTTTATATAGGATGATTGTAATAATCTCAAGGGAATATTTTAAAGACAAATAATTGTGTTCATTATAGCACAATGGCTTAAAAATGATAGCCATCCAATTGTGCCTCATAAATCCATATAACTCAACACTGCTACCATCCCCATGAGAGACTATTTCTTGTAAAACAGTAAAGATACCATCCAATCATATCCCTGCATTTCTATAATCCAGTCCTCCCCTGTTATTCTCCCCACCTTTTCCAGGGTGAGCATTTCTAAATGCACACCTAATTGTATACTAATAGCATTAGAGCCTTTAGTTGAATTTCTTCATTATTAGAATAGGGACTAATATTCTTATGATTTCCAATAAAAATTCTGTAAGATCTGACATGAGTGTCTTTTCAGCCTGCTCTTGTAAAATAATATCCTCCTCTTCATCCTCTGATCTAGCCACACTTCTCTCAGTTCTTTCAGGAGACAAAGCTCCATTCATCTCAGAGCTTCTTCAGACATTATTTTGAATGTCCCAAATCCTCTATCTCCTTACAGGTTGATGCCTAATTATTCTTCAAATAACAATTAAAATGGTATGTCCACATGAAAGTTCTCCCCACACAAGGTCAGATACCACTATTGTCATTTCTCCTTGAATTTAAAAGTTTTCCTTCGTAGCATTTACCCCAGTTGGTCATTCAACTACTTTCACTATTATATGAATAGTTATTTGCCTGACTGCTACCAGACTGTAAACCATCATATCCACATTGTTTAGCAGATTGCCAAGAATGACCATCTCTCATTATTTTAATAAATAAGTAGATGGAAGAGTGGATTAATGAATGAAGCAAAAATAAGATCTCTCAATAATTACATAGAAGTGTAATTTCAGATGAGAACCACTGCTTTGATTCATTACTTCTAAAGATCTTACAGATTGAAATGTTGCTAAGTTGATAATGGGTTATAAAATATCTCCTCACAATTCTGTATAGCAGTTCTTCTCAATAAATCCTATGTATGGCCACTGAGAAAACACCAGAATAAGCAGCAGATATGATTCATAGTTTCATGTACTTTTAAATGTTGCAGAGATCATGGGGGAAAAACATAAAAATAGTAAAATGTGCAAAGTGTTCAATCAAGGATTAAAAGAGCAATATACTGAAGCATAACTGAGTAGTAACTTTTGATTGAGAGGATACATAGAAAGGTACTTCAAGGCAATTCTATATAGCATTTATTCCTAATGAAACCTATTCAATTTATTCAACTAATATTTATTCAGTGCCAAATATGTGCCAAACACTATATGGTAACTGAGAAAACACTAGCATACACAGCATATGAGATTCACAGTTTTGTGTGCTTTAAAGTCTTGTAGAGATCATGGGGGAAAAAAAAAGATGAAAATGTGCAGTGTTCTACCAAGGATTAAAATAGAGCAACATATTGAAGCATAAGCGAGTAGCAACATTTGATTGAGAGGATACATATAAAGGTATTTCAAAGCAAGTGAATTTTAAACTGAATTTTAAAAGACAGTATGTAATGTGGGAGGCCAACCTCTAAAATAGCCTCCAATAATCCCCAACTGCTGATATTCATACCCTCGTGTAATTACACCTTCCTGTGAGTGTGTTATTTTCTTCTAGTCAAGAGAATATGGCAAAGGTGATTGTATGCCACTTCTGTGACGGAACTACAAAGACAGTGATTTCCAGCCAGCTAGAAGAGTTTATTGCCTTCCTGGATTGTATACTTTGATGAGGCAAACTGCCTTGATGAAAAATCCAATGTGGCAAGAAACTGAGGGCAGCCTGAACCAACAGTCCTTAAGTCCAACAGCCTGTAGAAATTGAATCCTGCCAACAAACAAGTGAGACTGGAAATAGATCCTTCCATAGTCAACCCTTTAGATGAGATTACTGATCTGGATGTCATCTTGGCCATAGTCTTGTTAGAGAACCAGCCAAGCTGCACCCAGATTTCTGACCCAGAGAAACTGTGAGATGATTATGGCGTGTCATTTTATGCCACAGACTGTTGGGATTAATTTTATGAAGAAATAGATAATTAATATAGTTTTAGTTGCAAAATGTCTGGGAGAGAAAAAATTCTAGACAGATAATATGACTACTGAAAATAACCCAATCTCTGATGAAAGCTGGCTGTTACAGAAACCATTCAACAGCCAGTGTAACTGATAAATAGTAAATGAGATGGAATATAGTAAATGATACATTCAGACAAATAGCCAGGAACAGATCAAGTACGATTCTGTAAGCCAATATAAGGAGTTGAGGTTTCACATTAAAGGCAATAAGAAATATTTAGACGATTAAACAGATGAGTGATGTGTTCTACTTATTTTCCTTTTAAAAAGATCACTTTGGCTACAACGCGGAAATGAATTATAGGAGAATAGAAGTACTAATATCCTTTAAAAGCCTACTGAAATAGTCCACAAAAGGAGTTGTCTGCAACTTAGATTTGATGTTTAGAAAGTATAAATATGTCCTTGAGATGGAATTCACAAGACTTACTATTTAATTAAATCATGGTATGATTTGCTAAAATAAAGATCCTTAAAAATAATCTGTCCAGGTAGATGAATAAGAAAACTCTAAATAGCTTTTTACAGTAACTATTTCGGACATAAAATTTACATTTATTTATACTTAATTTTTTATTTGAAATTCATTTGATTTGCCTGATTATATAATCATACAGATTGTATTCAAAATGCTTCATTAAAAATTTATTATTGGTTGTAACAAGTTAGAATTAACTTGCCTTTTTTAGCATCATAATCATCAGTATCATTGTCAACAACAAGCCATAAATGTTGGTCATAGGTTTTTGGTAATAGGATTAAGTTAGAAACTAGATCAATAAGCATTGTTTTATTCAAAATTGGTTGATTTAAAATGTGTAATGAAGAAAGGCAGTTTTTATATTTCTGAGTAATGTGAAAACACACAAACGATAAAACCAATTACTTGCAACCTTCATTTTATTAGAATCTTACTTGGCTAGATTATTTTCTTTATTTGCATCACAAATGACCTGATATAATGTACATAAAAAATTATGCAGGTGTCTCAATGTAGCAAGGGCCTGGTATCCTAGGTAACACTGCGGGAATATGAAAACTAAGCTCTCAACTAGAAAACTAGTCTGGTCAATGTTCAATTTATGCTTAAGGTTTAAAAGTGAAGCAGAAATCTATATTTTACAAAAACGAAATCCTTCTAGATCCCTTGGTATATTTAAATGTCATTGATAGATTAGCTCTGGCAATGTAATTGCTAAAGCTGACCATTATTTTATAATTAGACCATGAGGATTAAAGTGAGATCAAGTCAGTACAAGGAGAAAAAGATAACAATTAGTCATTCATGCTTATATTTATTTTAATTAACTCCTCCTTAGACTTTCTATCCTTTCCAAATTTCCAAGTAAATTTCACAACTGAGGCTCTTATTTAACAATGGAGTACATTCATCTCTACTTCTTCTCCACTTTGATCTCTTCTTTCCTCCCTCAGACATTTAACTGTCATCCTTTACTAAAATAATTGTTAAACAGATGTTTCTTTTAAAGAATCTTTTCTGAGAGTGAGAACAATGCATTCATGAGTAAAATGAGAGTAGGCCATTGATTTTCAAATATCATCCTGAAACTATGCCAGATATCTTTTAAGGTAAATTTGTTAATGTAGCATATAACAATATCAAGCACATTTTGAGTTTTACTAAACCTAACAAAATGTATGCTATCATCACCATCTATTAAAATAAAAGTACATATTTTCCTGTAGTCCTAAACAAGACGAGAAAACGAAGAGGGCATTAAAGTTGTGGCCATGCTGTCTGGTTGAGTTCTATGTTGGCTTTTTAACGGAAATCAGGGTCTTCATGTGTGAAGCTATGTAAAAGGACCAAATTGTCCCTACTAAATTCTTTGCCAAGTAAATCAGAATCTAATCAAATTTGAATGTCAGAA
This sequence comes from Rhinopithecus bieti, assembly GCF_001698545.2. Taxonomy (NCBI): domain Eukaryota; kingdom Metazoa; phylum Chordata; class Mammalia; order Primates; family Cercopithecidae; genus Rhinopithecus; species Rhinopithecus bieti. The sequence goes on along the minus strand of NW_016807444.1, from coordinate 909,964 downwards.
ACACTTACCAAAAAAAAAAAAAAAAAAAAAAAGGAACAAGGGGTTTCAGACATCATTATTTGTAGAAGATGTATAATTTTCCACTGAGGCACTACAATTTTCTCCTTACAAAATTTATTTCTTGCCACAGAATAGGACTCCATATTTCCTCACTCTAACAATATGACATTTTATGTGATTGGCCTATTAGGTGCCTATTCTAGGAAATGTGATTCAGAACACAGACTGCATGAAAGCATGAACATCACATTGTTTAACTGAAAAGAAAAGTGAGATGAAGAAGGAAGGAGAGAAGAAGAGACAATATTTATGTGTGGAAAATTGTAAGAATACACTATCAATGAAAGGATTTTTATAGCAGGCATTCTGCATTAAAATAAGCAACATAATAATTAATGTTCTACATAAATCAGTGTTTAATGAAAAAAATGATCTTAATGAACAAAATTCTGTTCCAATATTTTGAAAGTTAGAATTTTAATTTAAGTTGCCTTGATGATTTAGAGAAAAATAGCATGGAAACTATTTTAATATTGTGAAGGATGCCAGTTTGCCAAGAAAGGAAGAAAAAAGAGCATGTAGCAATATGAGAGCAAAGAAAAACTTAAAACTTTGAATGCCAAAGTTAAGCCAAAAGTTAAATATATTTACATTATCAATGCAAAGTTAATTGTATTGTACAACACAAGACAGAAAAAATGTGAAGAGTTATGATAGGCATCGATGATATATATAGTGAAGAAAGCATAAGATTTGAATCCAGTCCTACAATGAGTCATAGTTCTTCCACTTCTTAATTATGTGGTCTTGGATGAGTTATTTATCCACCCCTGGAATGTCTCAAGAATTATGTAGAATAGGTAAAGAGAAAGCACTCTGCAATCTATAAGTGTTTAAGCAAGTTATATTTACTAATTATTTTTCTTCCTTTCTATAAATTGCATCTCTTTGTATTCCCTTTTCAAACATATGTGTTTTACCATTTAAACAAATAAAAAACATGGATAAGAACTCAAAATTATTCAAGGAAGAGTGACAAATGTTTAAGGAAAAACAGTTTTAATAAATTATTTTGAATATAAACTCCAGAAAAAAATTCTTACAAGTTATATCATACTGAAATCTAGGAAAAAAAAGTTTTTAATGATTAGAGGACAATTGTCTATAAAATATCCAGAATGAAATTTATTATCAAATTAAAACAATTGGACATTTTAATATAAGTATTTTAACTGTCAGTTATTAGATAAATGGATATCTTTCATTAAAGAATAGAAATATATATATTTTTTTCCTAGAAATGCTAATAGTATTTCTGTCTGGGGCATGGAATGGAGCAGTCCCAATATCTGGACTCTACTTCATAGCGTGATGCTATAAAGAATCAATAATGTCAAATTATTTCTTCGGATCCCACTCCCATTTTTTAAAAGTGACTATTTTGATGGTTTTTCATGTTCTTCAGTTGACAGAAATTTAACTAATAAATTCCAGTGTATAGATCTGACTAGCTGAATTACTTTTGGCTTCAAAATTAGAATCATGTAATAAATCTGAACCAATAATTTCATCATTATAGATTGAAACTACCATGCCCACGGAAGTGGAGCTTAAAAGAAATTAGATAAAGTTTTTAAAATAATCTGGTAAAATAATACAACAGAAATAGAAATAACATGTGGCATAATTGTTGGTCCTATTCCAATTCCAACTAACATTAGTATTCACATAGAATCACTAAAAATGCTGTGCGTTCTTTTTAATTATTAAAGAAGAGAGATGAAAATAATCTTGAGAGATTTTCTGATACAGATTTCAAGCTCCTGGATAGAAGAGAGTGCCTATGCTAATGGAGTTTCTTGGAAGAGGTGCTGTATATAATTCTGTTTGATACTAATCTTTATTTAAAATTTACAGAGATAAATTTTTTTAAAAAAAAATTTATTTAAAATTTACAGAGATAAATTTACAGAGATAAATAAACAGCATATTTATTTCTGTTTTTCAAAATTCGCTAAGTTATAATTTTTCAACATAATTGTTCTAACACCTTACTGTTAGCCGAGGAAACATTATGATTTGAATAGAATTCAAATTCTCCATAGAACCAATTTTCTATGGGTCAATACATGCAGCTTTTCTACTTTCTGAATTTAGAGAGGTCCTTTTGTTCATATAGTACTTTAAAAAAAAAAAAAAAAACTATCTAAAGTTGTTT
>NW_016807444.1:881233-907738 GCF_001698545.2 Rhinopithecus bieti | reverse complement strand
TTATAATTTTCAACATAATTGTTCTAACACCTTACTGTTAGCCGAGGAAACATTATGATTTGAATAGAATTCAAATTCTCCATAGAACCAATTTTCTATGGGTCAATACATGCAGCTTTTCTACTTTCTGAATTTAGAGAGGTCCTTTTGTTCATATAGTACTTTAAAAAAAAAAAAAAAAACTATCTAAAGTTGTTTCTACTAAAATAATACAATTTTCTCAGAAAGAGATCTTATGTCAGAACTAAGATTAGCTTGCATTATTAAATATTACTATGTACCAGAACCTTCACATACATTATTTTTAATTCTCAAAATGCTGTAAGGTAGAGATAGGACACAAAGATGTTAAGTAATATGTCCAAATCACATAGCCAGTAAGAAAAAAGTAAGGATAAAAACCTTTCATCTATACCCATCACCTCCCAAAGACTTCAAGGTAGGAAATGTTATCTCTGAGTGGTGATGGCCCTCCTTTCTGTGTACGACTTTTTTGACCATTTAATGCTATAACCTTCTTGCAGGAGATATTTCATTCTTAAAATTCATCTGGTAAACATTTTCCTAAGCATCATGTACTGATTAGATTTCAATTCATCTTGATGCATGCATGAAATTATTTTTTTCAGCAAGAATTGTTATGTCCCAAGCACTGTACGAGGTGCTATTTATTCTAATCTAAACAAGAAAATGCATCTACTTTCAGAGAATTCAGTATTTAGTAAGGAAAAGGAATATAAACAAACAATTCAAATGTAGAATGTTGCCATAGCAAGAAAAATGTCATTTAAGCCTTACAATAGCTCTACTGCATTATTTGCCAAGTAAGGATTAGTATCAATTTCCTTTTTGTGCCTATCAGAGTTCAAGTTATCTACCTAGTGGTACATGAATATGTAAGAGCTGAAACTTGAACCAACTGGGTGGATTCTAAATGTTAAATATTTTCAACTCTACTACATACTAGATTATTATTAATAGCTTGCTATAACATTTATGTTCAAAATGATTCCAGAGGAGACTTGCAGTTTTAACCCACAGATGTTTGACTTGGAAAGTGTTACTTATATGCTGATAGCAGGAACAAGCTGGAAAATTACAAATTAGTCACTTTGCATTAGGGCATTGAGGTTTCAGGGCAAACGACTGATGTAAAATCTGGAAGGAAACAGGTGACTAAAGGGAGAAAGAGGATTGAGGCATTTGGTTACTGGGAAAGAAATTGACAAGTACTATATAAGCCAGTAAAGTGATTCAACTTACATATTTTTATCAAATTGCTAAGTGTAAAGTGTCATCTAGAATGCACATGTAAAACCCATAGGAGATTTGGAGGTATGTAGATTGATATCCTCTTATGGGCTTTTCCTGCTAAAATTCCAGCAGGCACTAACAAGAAGATCAAGGAAAACCCTGAGAAAGCTTCTCTGTGGTAGTGGTAGGGCAACAAGCCGCCATGCTAGTATCTCACCCAGTCTCATCATTCCCATTTTCCTTCTGTAACAAAAGCTTTAATCTGCAAGAGGAAAAACTGAAAAACAAAATTGTAACCTAAGGGTATTGGTGTAAATCCACTGTTTCTGGAAGAGTATAAATAGAAAGAAAAACACTAAGAAAACCCTACAATTTAGGCATACATGCTAGCTTTAGTATTACATTTAGAAAGGGATAAGCCTTTTCAATGCCCAAGACTCAGTTAGGTTCACAGTACATCAAAACTGAGGCTCAATCAGTTTAATTAGATAATGCTCCCATTGCCCACCCTCCAAACACTATTATATTAACATGTATGAGTTAAAACAACAGTATAAAAAAACTGGGAAAGCTAAAAGAGAGACTTTTCTCTCGGGGTTAACATACAGCAAAAAGACCCTAAGTCAAGCAAATAGATCTTAAACAAAGTAAAAGTCTGATATCGTTTGGCTGCGTCCCCACCCACATCTCATCTTGAATTGTAACTCCCACAATTTCCATGTATCATCGAAGGAATCCAGTGGGAGGTGATTGAATTATGGGTTCAGGTCTTTCCTGCACTGCACTCGTGATTGTGAATAAGGATCATATCTGATGGTTTGAAAAACAGGAGTTTCCCTGCACAAGCTCTATTCTCTTGTCTGCAGCCATGTGAGACGTGCCTTATACCTGCTACCATGATTGTGAGGCCTCCCCAGCTACATGGAACTGAAGGTCCAATAAACCTCTCTCTTTTGTAAATTGCCCAGTCTCAGGTATGCCTTTATCAGCAGCATGAAAATGAACTAATACAGTAAATTGATATCAAGAGTGGGGTGCTGCTAAAAAGATGCCGAACAATGTGGAAGCGACTTTAGGAATGGGCAACAAGCAGAGGATGGAACAGTTTGGAGGACTCAGAAGAAGACAGAAAAATGTGGGAAAGTTTGGAACTCCCTAGACACTTGTAGAGTGGCTTTGACCAAAATGCTGATAAAGATATGGACAATGTACAGGCTGAGGTGATCTCAGATGGAAATGAGGAGCTTGTTATGAACTGGAGAAAAGGTGACTCTTGTTATGTTTTAGCAAAGAGACTGGAGGCATTTTGTCTCCCTGCCCTAGAGAGTTGTGGAACTTTGATCTGGAGGAAGATAATTTAGAGTATCTGGCAAAAGAAATTTCTAAGAAGCAAAGCATTCAAGAACTGACTTGGGTGCTGTTAAGATATTCAATTTTATAATGGACGCAGAGCATAAAAGTTCAAAAAAATTGCAGCCTGACAATGCAACAGAAAAGAAAATCCCATTTTCTAAGGAGAAATTCAAGCCCCCTGCAGAAACATGCATAAGTAAAAAGGAACCAAATGTTAATCCCCAAGACAATGGGGAAAATGTCTCCAGGGCATGTCAGGGGTCTTCATGGCAGCCCCTCCCATCACAGGCCTGGAGGGCTAAGAGGAAAATGTAGTTTCCTTGGCCAGGCCCAGAGTCCTCCTGCTGTGTCCAGCCTAAGAACTTAGCGCCCCATTTCCCAGTTGCTCCAGCTCTGGCTGAAAGGGGACAAAGTACAGCTCACACCGTGGCTTCAGAGGGTGGAAGCTTCGAGGCTTGGCAGCTTCCACGTGGTGTTGAGCTTGCGAGTGTACAAAAGTCAAAAATTTAAGTTTGGGAACCTCCACTTAGATTCTGAGGATGTTTGGAAACTCCTGGATGCCCAGACAGAAGTTTGCTGAAGGGGTGGGGTGGGCTCTCATGGAGATCCTCTGCTAGGATGGTATGGAAAAAAATGTGGGGTCAAAGTCTCCACACAGAGTTCCTACTGGGACATCGCCTAGTGGAGCTTTGAGAGGAGGGCCACCATCCTCCAGAGCCCAGAATGGTAGATACACTGACAGCTTGCACCATGTGCCTGGAAAAGCCAACACACTCAACACCAGCCAGCAAAAGCAGCTGGGAGGGAGGCTGTACCTGCAAACCATAGGGGTGGAGCTGCCCAAGACCATGAGATCCCACCTCTTGCATCAGTTTGACCTGAATGTGAGATATGGAGTCAGAGATCATTTTTGAGCTTTAAGATTTGACTGCCCTGCTGGATTTTGAATTTGCATGGGCTTGTAGCCCCTATGTTTTGGCCAACTTCTACCATTTGGAATAGCTGTATTTACCCAATACCTATGCTCACATTGTATCTACAAAGTAACTAGCTTGCTTTTGATTTTACAGGCTCATAGGCAGAAGGGACCTGCCTTGTCTCAAATAAGATGTTGGACTGTGGACTTTTGAGTTAATACTGAAATGAGTTAAGATTTTGGGGTCCTATTGTGAAGGCATGATTGGTTTTGAAATGTGAGGACATGAGATTTGGGAGGGGTCGGGGGGGAACCAAGTGGGATGTGATTGAATTATGGAGGTGGGTCTTTTCTGAGCTCTTCTCATGATAGTGAATGAGTCTTATGAGATCTGATGGTTTTAAAATGGGAGTTTCCCTGTACGAGCTTCTTTTCTTGTCTGCTGTCATGTGAGATGTGCCTTTCACCTTCCTCCATGATTGTGAGGCCTCCCTAGCCATGTGGAACTGTAAATCCAATAAAACTCTTTCTTTTGTAAATTGCCCAGTCTCGGGTATATCTTTATCAGCAGCGTGAAAACACACTGTGGTCAGATATTCAGAAAACTCTCCATTAAATTTGTTCCCTCATTAAGTATAAGCTAAATCTAGAAATATCTGAAGCCTCTGATACACTGAGGTTAACCTTAGAAATAAGAATTTTAAAATCAGCTTAACACCTGACTAAATTAACATTAACCAACACATTAAAGACACCTGAGAATTTTAAAGAGCATTTATCTCAGTATTATTGTTCTATTCAGGCTGTCCAACAATACAAATATGAAGCACAAAATATTTTTTAAAAGTCACTAGAGAGAAGCAGCCATGAGAATTAGCTTCAAATATTACAAAGCTGTTGGAATTATCAGATAGCACATTTCATATAGCTATGCTTGATGTATTAAAGGTTCTAATGGAAAAGACAGATAACATGAAGGCTCAAATAGGTAATTTCTACAGAAAGAGGAAAACTGTCAAGAAAATAAAATGAGGATGCTAGAAATTAAAAAAAAAAAAAAACCCACAGTAACAGAAATGGAAAAAATCACATAGTACAGTCAAGGGAATCAAAGAGCTTGAAGAGAGGTCAATGGATATTACACAAACTGAGAGGCAAAGAAGAAAAACAAAGAAAAAATAAATGCATCATATCACAGAGTACCTAAGAACTGTGATGTAATATTAAGAGACACAATAGGGCACAATAAATATTTGAATAAGAATTTTAATTTTCCAAAATTCGTGACAGACATGAACCACAGATCCGAAATTGAAAAGCACCAAACTTGAAAATGAACACACACACACACATACACACACACACACACCTTAAAACAGAACAAAAATCTAGGTATATTATATTTAAATTGTTGAAAAGTACAGGTGAAGATAAATATCTTAAAAACTATGAGAGGAAATTTGACATATTCCCTAAAGAAAATAATGATAAAGTTTATATCAGATTTCTTATCAAAACTAAACAAATTTTAAAAAATAAAGTGATAGTTTTGAACTTCTGAAAGAAAAATGCTATCTTTCCTCAAGTCCATACCTAGAATAAAGATTAACCAAACAAAGAATGCCAACTGAAGGACAAAGCTCATGTGTAAAAAAGGAATTACCCGGCCAGGCACAGTGGCTTACGCCTGTAATCCCAGCACTTTGGGAGGCTAAGGTGGGAGGATCACGAGGTCAGGAGACAGAGACCATCCTGGCTAACATGGTGAAACCCCATCTCTATTAAAAATTTAAAAAAAAAATTAGCTGGGTGTGGTGGCGGGTGCCTGTAGTCCCAGCTACTTGGGATACTGAGGCAGGAGAATGAATGGCATCAACCTGGGAGGCAGAGCTTGCAGTGAGCGGAGATCGAGCGACTGCACTCTAGCTTGGGTGACAGAGCAAGATTCCAACTCAAAAAAATAAAAAAATAAAAAAGTAATTATCCATGAAAGAAACTAATCTATCTATGAGGCAGCTTTGCCCAATCACTAAACATTCTAAAACTGAATCAGACTAAGCATTTAAATTTAACTCTTTTTTCATGAAACACAGAAAACAAAGGAACATTTTAAATACCACAGCAATACTAGAAACAACAGAAGAAAGCATGTGGGAAATTCTATAGAATAAACACTTTTTTTTTTTGTTTACAAAATAATTGCAAATACATTTTGAAAAGGATGAAAGGGAAAACTATAAAATGTTTAAAAATACAAGAGTATAGGAATGGTTTTACCAGAAAAAAGGCTTGCCAAAAGTTATTCAGTTGTACACTTGAAATACATGTAGTTTAATGTACCTAAATTGTACTTCAATAAATTCAGAAGAAGAAAAATGATTTAAAGAAAAGAAATAAAGATTCTCAGAAAGATACAAATGAAAAGTTAATTGTCATTTTATCTACAAGAAGGCTTAATGAGAAGAAGCATGATACAGATCAAAATCCCAATCTAGAGAAAGAAGTACAAAACACTGCAAATATAAAAAAAAGATGACTATAGTGTTACCTAAATTTCTCGCAAAAAAACTACTAAATTATAAAATAATAATGTTTAAATGAATGACAATGATGGCAGCAGGGATTGATAGGAAGAATTAGAAAAATAATATGAAGTGGTCCTTTATTACACATGAAGTAGTATAACATTGTTTAAAGGTGTACTTGTTACAGTAGTAGCTAGGCATCCATGAGCAGGGCAAGAGAGGGACCCCTCTCAGGAGCGTCAGGTGAGTATCAGGTGATGGTCAGGTGGTTGTTAAACTGTCTTTCTAAATAACAATTGGCCTCAGTTAGTGACAGGGAAGAGCAGTCTCCGGATAGATAGAAAACACCTGACACTGCTGCTGATGATCAGCAGCTTCCCGATAAGATTTCGCAAGTTGGGTGAGTGGGCTCAAGCATGCGCACCAAGAGACAAAATGGCAGAGCTTAACTGGTATATGACCTTTCTCTAGTAATGCTTGACTGATAAGGGGAAAAATGCTTCAATGAGTATGTGCATAACTTCAATAAACATGCTGTGCATGTGGCCCCTCTCAGGGGCTGGCAGGCCACCACCCATGCGGACAGCCCACTCCAAGGGATTAATCAAGGGAGAAGAAACACAAACCCCAGAACCATGCCAATATATAAAACCCCCAAGTCAAGGGTCTGATGGAGCCTTGATCTCTCACATCATCTGCTTGGTCGTCTTTCAAGCGTACTTTGCTTTCTCTCGATCTTGCTCTATAACTTTTTAATAAGCTTTCACACCTACTCTAAAACTTGCCTCAGTCTCTCACTCTGTCTTATGCCCCTCAACAGAATTATTTTCTCTGAGAGGGCAAGAATCAAGTTGCTACAGACCTATATGGATTCACTAGTGGTAACATACTTTATTGCAGTGACTTAAATAGGTTCCCTAGTGGTAAGACACCTTTATGCCTGGCCTTCTTTTGTTGGAGGTGTTCGAAATGGACATGGCTTTCTTCTCCACTTTCATCTCCTGCTTGCTAACCTCCAGAACAATTCTCAGCCACAGTGGCTCTGCATCCACTGGCTCATCTCTCAGATCACCCTGATGAGTGGGAAGGACCTTAGTATCCACACCAAGTAGACCTGACACGACAATAGCCCTCCTTGATTTACTGATGGTAACTGTATTTGTCTGTTTTTACACCACTGCTAAAGACATATCTGAGACTGGGCAATTTACAAAAGAAAGAGGTTTAATGGACTTACAGTTCCACCTGGCTGGGGAAGCCTCACTATCATGGTGGAAGGCAAGGAGGAGCAAGTCACAACTTCCATGGATGGTGGCAAAGAGAGAGTTTGTGCAGGAAAACTCCCTCTTATAGAACCATCAGATCTCATGAGACTCATTCACTATCATGAGAACAGTACAGGAAAGATTCAATTACCTCCCGCCAGGACCCTCCCACAACACAGGGGAATTCAAGATGAGATTGGATGGGGACACAGTCAAACCATATCATTCCACCTGTGGCCCTTCCCAAATCTCATGTCCTCACATTTTAAAATCACTCATGTCTTCCCAACAGCCCCCCAAAGTCTTAACTCATTTTAGCCTAAGTCCCCTCTGCCTATGAGTCTGTAAAATCAAAGTCAAGTTAGTTATTTCCTAGATACAATGGGGGTACACCCAATGGGTAAATATAGCCATTCCAAATAGGAGAAATGGCTAAAACAAAGGGCAACAGGCCCTACGTAAGCCTGAAATCCAGTGTGGCAGTCAAATCTTAAGTCTGCCTCTCTCCAAAATTATCTCCTTTGGATCCATGTCTCACATCCAGGTCAAACTGATGCAAAAGGTGGGTTCCATGGTTTTTGACAACTCTGCCCCTGTGGTTTAACAGGGTATATCCTCCCTCCCAGCTGCTTTCACCAGTTGGCATTGAGTGTCTGTAGCTTTTCCAAGTGCACAGTGCAAGCTTTCAGTGGATCTACCATTCTGACGTCTGGAGGACAGTGACCCTCTTCTCAGGGCTCCAGTAGCCATTGTTCCAGTAGGGATTCTGTTTGGGAGCTCCGAAGCCACATTTTCCTTCCACACTGCTCTAGCAGAGTTTCACCATGAGGGCCCTTCCCTTGCAGTAAATGTCAGCCTGGGCATCCAGGCGTTTCCATACATCCTCTGAAATCTAGGCAGAGGTTCCCAAACCCAATTCTTGACTTCTGTGCAGTCGAAGGCTGGACACTATGTAGAAGCTGCCAAGGTTTGTGGCTTGCGCCCTCTAAGGTCATGGCCTGAGCTCCATGCTACCCCCTTTCAGTCATGGCTGGAGTGGCTGGGAAGCAGGGCACCAAGTCACTAGACTGCACACAGCATGCGGACCCTGGGCCCAGCTCACAAAATGTTTTCTTTCTCCTAGGTCTGCAGGTCCGTGATGGGAGGGACTGCCATAAAAGTCTCTGACATGCCCTGGAGACATTTTCCACATTTTCTTGGGGATTCACACTGGGCTCCTCATTACTTATGCAAATTTCTGCAGCTGGCTTGAATTTCTCCTCAGAAAATGGGATTTTCTTTTCTATTGCATTGTCAGGCTGCAATTTTTTTTGAACTTTTATATTCTGCTTCCCTTATAAAACTGAATACTTTTAACAGCACCCAAGTCATCTCTTGAATGCTTTGTTGCTTAGAAATTTCTTCCACCAGATACCCTAAATTATCTTCCTCAAGATCAAAATTCCTCAAATCTCTAGGGCAGGGGCAAAACGCCTCCAGTCTTTTTACTAAAACATAACAAAAGTCACCATTGTTCCAGTTCCCACCTCAGCCTGTATTTCATNTAAAAGTCTCTGACATGCCCTGGAGACATTTTCCACATTTTCTTGGGGATTCACACTGGGCTCCTCATTACTTATGCAAATTTCTGCAGCTGGCTTGAATTTCTCCTCAGAAAATGGGATTTTCTTTTCTATTGCATTGTCAGGCTGCAATTTTTTTTGAACTTTTATATTCTGCTTCCCTTATAAAACTGAATACTTTTAACAGCACCCAAGTCATCTCTTGAATGCTTTGTTGCTTAGAAATTTCTTCCACCAGATACCCTAAATTATCTTCCTCAAGATCAAAATTCCTCAAATCTCTAGGGCAGGGGCAAAACGCCTCCAGTCTTTTTACTAAAACATAACAAAAGTCACCATTGTTCCAGTTCCCACCTCAGCCTGTATTTCATTGTCCATATCTTTAGCAGCATTTTGGTCAAAGCCATTCAACAAATCTCCATGGAGTCCCAAACTTTCCCACATTTTCCTGTCTTCTTCTGAGCACTCCAAATTGTTCCATCCTCTGCTTGTTACCCAGTTCAAGTCACTTCCACATTTTCAGGTATTTTTTCAGCAGCACCTCACTCCACTGGCACCAATGTCTGTATCAGTCAGAGTTCTCTAGAGGGATAGAACTAATAGGACAGATATGTATATAAAAGGGAGTTTATTAAGGAGTATTAACTCACATGATTACAAGGTTCTACAATAAGCTGTCTGCAAGCTGAGGAGCAAGGAAGTCAGCCCAAGTCCCAAAGTCAAATAACCTGTAGTCCAATGTTTGAGGGCAGGAAGCATCTGGCACAGGAAAACGATATAGGCTGGGAGGCTAGGCCTGTCTGATCTTTCTACGTTTCTCTGCCTGCTTTTTATTCTGGCTGTGCTGGCAGATGATTAGAGAGTGTCCACCTGGATTGAGGGTGGGTCTGCCTCTCCCAGTCAAGTGACTCAAATGTTAATCTCCTTTGGCAACACTCTCACAGACACACCCAGGAACGATACTTTGCATCCTTCAGTCCAATCAAATTGGCACTCAATATTAACCATAAAAGTAACATACTGAGATTATTTTCAAATGCATGTTATTAGCCTTAGAGAAAACACTAAATTTTAAAAGTAAAATAGTCAACAGAAGAATTAAAACTGAAATATATGACTTACTCAATTTGACTTAAAAGGCAAACAGAAAATAAAATGAAAAAAATTGAATATAAAATAACTAGATAAACTACAGATGTCAATCCAACCACATCAATACTCACTTTAAATGTGAAAAGCTTAAACACAAGTTAAAAGACTGAGTGATGTAAGCAAAATGGTCAATAAGATCGATTCAATGTCTATAATCCCTTCACAGAAATATCAAAGAAACTAGCTTTGATGAACTTAACTTTCCAGAACTAACTTTGTCAGAACTCTGCAAAAGACTCAATGGTTTACAGCCACCAAGCTGATTTAAAAAATAGACAACTTTAAAAAGGTAGGAAAATTTTGTGACGTTTTACTTGCCCTCACCTTTCCATAGCTTGGAAGCATTCTTGAAGACAGCCTTCTATGTCCCCAGTGTATGACCCTGATAACTAGTTCAAGAGGAAGCAGGGGAAACCTTATTCATAAACTACTGTGCTTGTTAGTTCTAAATTGTCGGGGAGCTACCTGAAGAAAACTCTATGCAAGGTGCTCAACTCTGTTTTGCCTAACTTAACTCACTCTGGATGGAAAAGCAGTAAGTACTGCTTTAATGCATGGTAATGTGAACAAACATCTCAGTTCCTCAGGACAAAAGATTCAGTTGAGACATTTAAGAGATATCCTGGGAAGAAAAGCTGGGGAAAGGGTTTATTTAGGGGATTAAGGAATTCATACATGAGAATTTAGATAGCTTAACATATCCAATGCAGGGTGTGGGCAGGAAAGAACCTTGAGGTATCCTTAAACTTTCACTATTAGCTGATCTCTATGTTTAGTTCAAACACGAAGTAAAGGCTAAAGCAGGGTTGTAAACACTTTGACTAAATATTGCAGTAATTCCTCAGCAGAGAGCCAACCTGCAAAGATGGGAAAATTTTCTTTTTCACCAGTTTCTGGTGTTCAAGGGAAACCCTATCAATAAAAAAATAATAACTAAAAACTATCTAAATAAACAGAGTTTAGTGACCATGCATGACAAATACAATCTTTGCAAAATTAATTTGAGAAGTCAATAAATGAATGACTGCATACTACAAAAACCAAGAACAGTGACCTTTGTGGAAGGGGAAAGAATCTTATTTACAGAGATATTATAAAAGAATAATCAAATGTCTAATTGTTAACAGAAAGAGACATAGCATACAAAAAAAAAAAAATCAGGGAAATATGGCCCATTTGATGAAAAAAAATTAATCTACCAAAACTATCCCGAGGAAGCTAAGATGTTGCAATTTTTAGACAAAGACTTTAAATCTACTGCCTTAAATATGCTCTAAAAGCTAATGAAAACCATGCATAAAGTAAATTTAAAAAATGATGTATGAACAAAATGTAAGTATCAGTAAAAAGGATCAAAATTATAAAAATGAACCAGATATAAATTCTGGAGCTGAAAGTACACTAACTGAAATGAAAATTTTATAAGAGGGGTTCAACAGCAGATACAAACTTGCAGAAGGATAATAAACAGACATGAAGATAAGGCAACTAAAACTATCCACTATAAGAAGAAGAACAAAGAAGAAAAGTGAACAGATCCTAAGAGACTTGTAGAATACCACAAAGCAGATCACTACTTGCATTTGAAGGTCTCGAAAAAGTTTGGGGGAGAGTGAGGGAGAGAGAGAGACACACACACACACAGACACAAGCAGACACAGGCATGCCAAGGCAGGCAGAGAGGTGTGCAGAGATGCCCACAGAAGCCCATGGTAGATAACACAGCTGCATTCACAGAGATTCACATCAGATACACAGAGATATATACATGCAGGCACATACAGGGGCAAAGAGACACACAGAAAAGAACATTTGTAAAACAATGACTAACACATCCCAAATTTAATAAAATAAATAAATCTAAGAATCTAAAAATTCAACAAGTTCAATTAACTCCAAGCAGGAGAAACTCAAGAAAACCCATACTATATGGTATCAACTTATTTTTAAACTTTTGTAAACGAAGGACAGAAGGAGAATCTTGAAAGAAGCAACAGAGAAGTGACTAGTTACATACGGAGAACTCTCAATAAAATTAATGACCAATGTATCATCAGAGGTCATGGAAGCCAGAAGGAGGTGTAATGACATATTTTATTACTAAAAGTAAAAAACAAATGTGTCAACCAAGAATCTATATCTGTCAAACAGCATTAAAACATAAAAAGAAACTGAGACATTTACAAAAGAATAAAACAGAGAGAGTTCAATACCAGTACACCTGCCCTACAAGAAATACTAAAGAGAGTCCTTTAGGTTGAAATGAAAGGATGCTGGAAAGAAAATTGAAGAAATAACTATCTTGAATAAAGGTAATTGTATAGATGAATATAAAAGCTAGTATTATTTTGCTTTGGATTTGTCATTTCAGATTTTATTTCTTACATGATTTAAAATACAAATGCATAAATATGCTTATAAATCTAGGTGATTGGGCAAATCTGTATAAAGGTATAATGATCTATGACAATAACAAAATGAGGAGCAGAACTATAGAGGAGCATTTTTTCTGTATGTTATTGAAGCTAAATTGCTATTAATTCAAATGAGGCTATTATATTTTTAGGATGCCAATCATAATATTCATTGTAACCACTAAGAAAATATCTACAAGATACACATATAGGAAAATGGGAAAGGAAACATAATAGTACAAAATAAAAACCCAAAGTCTAAAAAATTTTATCTATTAAGTGATTTTTCATTATCTATCCTCCTCCCACCCCTTTACACTTTCAGGACTCTAATGCCTATTATTACAATGTATGTTTGTGTATAGACACTATTTAGCTCCCACTTATATGTGAGAACATGAAAGCATTCCCTGTAAAAACTGGAACAAGACAAGGATTTGTCTCACCCTCCTATTTAACATATTACTGTAAGTCCTAGCCAGAACTAACAAGTGAGAGAAAGAAATAAGACATCCAAATTACAAAAGAGAAAGTTGAATTATTCCTGTTATCCGATTATATCATCTTATATCTAGAGGAACCTAAACACTCCATGGAAATAATATTAAATTTGATAAATTAATTCAGTAGTTTCAGGATGCAATTATCAACATACAAAAATTAGTAATGTTTATATGCACCAATAACAATCAAACTGAAAACCATATCAGGAAGGCAATTCCATTTCCAATAGATACAAAAATAAAATATCTAGAAATATTAAACCAAGGAGATAAAAGAGATCTACAAGGAAAACTACAAAACACTCATGAAAGAGATCATCGATTAAACAAACAAATGGACAAACGTCCCATGCTCATGGGTCAGAAGAATCAATATCATTAAAATGACCATACTACCCAAAACAATCTACAGATTTAATTCAATCCTTACTAAAATACTAATGTCATTTTTCACAGAATTAGAAAAAGTATATATTTATATTTTGGTAATGAAACACTTTTTTCTAAGTAATTAATGGAACAGTAGGAATAAATTAGAAAATACACAGATAAGTTGAAAAATTATATCAGTCTAACTAATGTAATTGACATTTATAGAACACCGCTTCTAGCAACATTAGAATAACCATTTCAAACACACATGGAACATTCACCAGAATAGACCATAAATATGAACATAAAGCACTATAAGAAATTTTTAAAAATTGAAATCATACAAAATTGGTTCTCAGACCATAATATGTCTAAACTGGAAATCAATAATGAAAGACAACTGCAAAATGTCAAAATATCAACATTTCTAAGTAGCCCATGAGTCATAAAGGAGATATTAAGGGAAAATATCAACAATAAATACAGTAGGGGGAGGCAGAGTAAGATGGCTAAATAGAACACTACAGTGATTGTCCCCCTACAGGAACACCAAATCAAATAACTATCCACCCAAGAAACCATCTTCACAAAAGTGAAAAAAAAAAAAAAAAAAAAAAACCAGGTCAAAAATTTTCTAGTACCAGATTTTAACATAATAATGAAAAAAGACATATTGAACAAGGTAAGAAAGACAGTTCTGCATTTTCTACATGGCTCTTGCCCAACTGCATGCAGCACAGCACAGAAACAAACAAACAAAAAAAAATGCCTGCTTGAGGGAGGAAAAGGGAAGTTATGATGGGACTTTGCACTGCAACTGACTGCCAGCCATACCGTAGTGGACACGGCACAGGACAAAACCCCCTCAGCTATTAATTCTGGATCAGTGCCCACAGAGGGAGCCTTTAGACCTGTGCTAGGCCAGGGGAGAATCCACTACCAAAGGAGGAGGAGGAGGAGGAGGAAGATGAGGAGGAGAAAGGGAAGGAAAAGAAGGGGAAGGAGGAGAGGGAGGAGGAGTTGGAGGAGGAGGGGAATCTGGGGAGAGGAAGGGGAGGAGGAGTAAGAAGAAATTAAGAAAAAGCACAGGAAGTATAGCCTCACTGCTGAATCCTATCAAACATATAAACAGCTAATACTAATTTATTCAAACTATTCCAAAAATATTTAAAGAACAGAGGATACCTCCAAACTCCTTTTATAAGGCCAGCATTAGAGTGAGGAAAAAATCAGGCAAGCACAAAACAAAAAAGAAAACCAGAAGCCAAAAATCCTACTGAACAGAGATTTCCAAACTCTTAAAGAAAATATTAGCAAACCAAATCCAACAATACATCAAAAACATAATAATACACTGCGATCAAGTGAGATTTATCTCAGGGTTGCAAAGATGGTTCAACATACGTAAATCCATAAACGTGATACATAACACCAACAGGACAAAAAAACATGTGATTTTAAACCCAATGCAGAAAAAACATGTGATGAAATTTAACATCCTTTCATGATAAAAACTTTCAAACAGGCATATGGGAAAAAAAAAAAAAAAAAAACCTCAAAACAATAAAGGATATGTGACAAACTCGTAGGTAACATCATACGGAATGGGGTAAAGTTGAAAGCCTTTCCTCTAACAATTGGAACAAGACAAAGGAGCTCACTTTCACCATTTATATTTTTTAAAATGTACTTGAAGTCCTAGCCAGAACTATCAGATAAGAAAAGAAGTAAAAGGCATCTAAATTGAAAAGAGGGAATCTGATTGTCTCTCTTTGATGATGATACAATTGCATATTTAGAAAACAAAAGACTTTACTAAAATCTCTTAAAACTAATTTTAAAATTCAGTCAATTTGCAGGATACAAAATGAACATGCAAAAATCAGCAATATTTGTATACACCAATAACAAACTAGATGAAAATAGAAGTCCAACCCATTTACAATAGCTACAAAATAAATAAAATACCTTGAAATGAATTTAACCAAGGAGGTGAAAGACCTCCACAAGATAAACTACAAAACATTGATAAAATAATTTGAAGAAAATACAGAAAAATAGCTATCCGTGCTCATGGATTGAAATAATTAATATTAAAATGACCATACTACCAAATGCAATCTACAGATTCAGTGCAATCCATATCAAAATTCCAATGTCATTTTTCACAGAAATAGTAAAAACACAATTCTAAAATTTGTGTGGAAAGAAAAACAAGCAAACAAAACACTAGAATAGCCAAAGCAATCTTGAGCAAAAATAACAAGGTTAGGTAGTCGTGGTACTACACGCCTGTTGTTCCACCTACTCAGGAGGTTGAGGAAGGAGAATGGCTTGAACCCAGGAGGCAGAGGTTGCAGTGAGCCAAGATAGCACCACTGCACTTCAGCCTGGGTGACAGAGTGAGACTCTATCTCAAAAATAAATAAATAAATAAATAAAATAGAAATAAAATTAAAAGGCTAGGACATCACACTATTTTACTACAAGCCATATTACAAAACTAAAGTAACAAAAACAGCATAATGTTGGTATAAAAGTAGACATATAGACCACTTGAAAACAATGGAAAAGCTAGGAATACACCCCCTCCTGATCTTTGATAAAGTTATAAATAACATACACTGAGGATAAGGCAGTTACAACTAACTGATTTCTCACAAAACCATCAGGAACATACACTGGGGAAAGGACACTCTCTTTACTAAATGGTGCTTGGAAAACTGGATAACTACAGGCAAAAGAATAAAACTGAACCCCTATCCAACACTATATACAAAAATCAACTCAAGATGAATTGAAGACTTAAAGGTTAAACTCAAAACTGTAAAACTACTAGAAGAAAACAGGAAAACAAATTTAGGATGTTTATGTAGGCAAATATTTTATGACCATGACCTCAAAAGCGTAGGCAACAGAAACAAAAATATCAAATGGGACTACATTAAACTAAAAAGCTTCTGCACAGAAAAGTAAACAATCAACAGAATTAAAAGACAACCTCTTGAATGGGAGAAAATATTTGCACATTGCTCATCCAACCGGGGAGTACTATCAAGAATATAAAAGAAACTCAAACAATGCAACAGTAAAAATTCAAATGATCTCATTTAAAAAATGAAGGGCATGAATAGACATTTCTCAAAAGAAGACATAGAAATGACCAACGGGATATGAAAAAATGTTTGTTATTACTCATCAGGGAAATATAAATAGAAAGCACAATGAGATATCACTTCTCCTCAGTTAGACTGGCCCTTACTAAAATGGCAAGAAATAATAACAGAAAGTAAGGATGCAGACAAAAGGAAACTCTTACACACTGTTGATGGGGATTGGAAATTAGCACAACCTCTACAAAATAGATTATAATGATTTGTCAGAAAAACTAAAAATATAACATGATCCAGCAATCCCACTACTTGGTATTTATCTAAAGGAAAATAAATCAACATATCAAAGTTATACATGCACTCCCGTGTTTATTGCAGCACTACTCTCAACCTCAAAAACATGGAATCAACCTAAGTGTCCATCAGCGGATGAATGGCTAAGGAAAACGTGTTATGTATACACAATGTAATACTATATTGCCAATAAAAAGGAATGAAATCATGTCATTTGCAGCAACATGGATGGAACTGAAGGTCACTATGTTAGTAGAAAGATACATTTTTCATGTTCTCACTTGTATGTGAGAGTGAAAAATGCTGATCACATGGAGGTAGACAGTGGAATGATAGATATCACAGACTGGAAATGGGATATGGGTGGGAGCAGGGGACAAAGAGAGGTTGGTTTCTGAGTAGAAACATATAATTCATAGAAGGAATAAATTATAATTTTTGCTAGAAGATTAGGGTGACTAGAGTTAACAACAATGTATGCTACTTTTAAAATAACTAGAAGAGAGGACTTCAAATGTGCCCAACACATAGTAATTATACATACTTGCATGATGAAGACCCTAAATATTCTGATTTGATCATTACACATTATATGCATGTAACAAAATTTCACATATAACTCATAAATACATACAAATATAATATATTAAAAATAAATACATTTTTTTTAAATTTATGAAAAACAGTTTGGAATTCACTACTGATCCCACAGACATTAAATAATAGCTGGCAAGTATTATGAACAAATTACTTTCTCAAGTTGGGCATCTTAGACTAAACATACCAGGGAACTCACTTAAGAAAAAACAGATATTCTAAATAGTTCTGTCTATTAAAGTGGTTTGAGAATACACACAAAAAAGTTTATTGATGAAATCTCATGGATTTTGAGGAACTGAAAATTAAGTGAATGCATGAAAATTTAAGAAAAACAAGTAATATCAAGACAGTTGAATTTAATTGTGTGTCTATTGTGAAAATACTAGATACTATTTATCAATGGAGAGACATTATTAAACATGTAGTTCAGAAAGATACCCACATTTGTTGTATGCATTATTT
Source organism: Rhinopithecus bieti (assembly GCF_001698545.2). NCBI lineage: Eukaryota > Metazoa > Chordata > Mammalia > Primates > Cercopithecidae > Rhinopithecus > Rhinopithecus bieti. Next base: position 889,953 of record NW_016807444.1, on the reverse strand, counting down.
TTCACCAAAATAATGGATAACTTTTCTTTTATTTGGATATATATTATAAAAGACATTTCCCAGGATATCTCAAAATGTGGTGGTTGCTTACTGTAGACTGTAGGTTATATTGTGAGTGTACACTTCCAAGTGCTTTAGTTCTAATCTACTTAAAAAAAAAAAAAATCACTGTTGTTGGTGTGTTACATTGAGACATCTGATTGGAAAACAGTAACCCAAAAGATATTGTTATCTCACCCCCCAAAATCTTTCAAATCTATCCTGTATCTTCCTCTGACATATTTCTTAAAAAAAAAAAAAAAAAAAAAACTGCTTCCCAGCATTTTCCTTGCCTACAGATTAAATACAAACATCTCAGTTTGGATTTCAAATCTCTCCACTTTATGATTATTACCTACTATTCATATTTCATATTCCATTATCCTTCTAAATCACCTGCACTACAACCAAAAGGACAATTTATAGCTCCACAAAATGTTCAATGCATACCATTCTTATATTCTTTCATGAGTACAATCATCAAATATTTGACTTTAAGTCATGCATTAGGCACTATGACTATACTACACTAGTGGGAATAAAATGATGAATAAAATTAAGCTTTTGCTCTTTAAAAATCTTCTAATCTAGGCCAGGTGTGGTGGCTCATGCCTGTAATTGCAACACTTTGTGAGGCTGAGGCAGGTTGATCACCTGAGGTCAGGAGTTAAAGACCAGCCTATCCAATATGGTGAAACGCTGTCTCTGCTAAAAATACAAAAGATTAGCTGGGCATGGTGATGTGAGCCTGTAATTCCAGCTACTCGGGAGACTGAGACAGGAGAATTGCTTGAACCCAGGAGGCAGAGGTTGCAGTGAGCCAAGATGGCACCACTGCACTCCAGTGTGGGCAACAAGAGCAAAACTATGTCTTACAAAAAAAAAAAAAAGTTGTAATCTAGTAAAAAACATTTATATTCACATATACCTGCTGGAAAGTGAATCTAACCAACCTAGAAAATGAATTTATTGGCATGATATCATCTCAAACTGAGACTTTAACACAAGGCTTGGGAAGCAAGCCTTCTTGCTTCCTGATACCAACTTATTCTGGCTAAAGAAGCCAAGCAAGAGCTTACTCTATTGCCAATCTCTCTCTTCCTTGGGACCACCATGGTCTGATTGCCAGAGCCACAGATATCTTTGGGTAAAACATCTAAATGCTCACCTGCCCTCTCCTGTGCCTGGATTCTATCAGACCAAACTCCATGTAAGCATCATTTACTGTCAATCGTAGCATACGTAGAATAGCCAATATTAACCTTCTCAACTACATTGATGATTCTCTCTCCAGTGTGTTACATATTGTTTTAGTTTCTTCTGGACCTTTCAAAAAACATAGGTTAATAACTCTAGTTTCATTGTAATAAACCCATTTTCTCAGGCAGAATGCTGTGACTGCTTCCTTAATACTAAGGAGTAGAGTATTAAAAATACAGTAGTAGAGTATTAAAGAATACTCCTTAGTAAAGTAAGAAGTAGAGTATTAAAAAAGCAGGTTGGGTGTGGTGGCTCACGCCTGTAATCCCAGCACTTTGGGAGGCCAAGGCGGGTGGATTGCCTGAGCTCAAGAGTTTGAGACCAGCCTGGGGAACATGGTGAAACCCCACCTCTACTAAAATACAAAAAAACTAGCCAGGCATAGTGGTGTGCGCCTGTAGTCCAGCTACTTGGGAAAGCTGAGGCAGGAGAATTGCTTGAACCTGGGAGGCAGAAGTTGCAGTGAGCAGGGATTGTGCCACTGTACTCCAACTCCAGCCTGTGTGACAGAGTGAGACTCCATCTCAAAAAAAAAAAAAAAAAAAAAAAAAGCAGTCACAGCACTGGGCCTGAGGAAATGGGTTTAATATGTTACATGGATTTACTGCATGTTCACGTCACTTACTGTTGCTCACTACTGCATCTGAGCTTCAAGTAGTCCTCTCAGCATCATATTTCCAGGTGTTCACACAGAATATATTTTATGTCACTGAAAATGCATCCAGGTAAATAGTTACTTCTCTAACCTTACATTGTGTGTGTTTTCATGAAACACCAATATCCATTTATATACATCTTTCTGTTTCTGCTAGTACATATTAACTTAGTAGTCCAGTTCCGAAACTTGTTTGAGATATCTTACCTGTAGAAGAGACCATATTTCTCTTCTTAGACTTTGCTAAGAGTTGGTTATATTTATATATTTGAGTCAAATATTGAAGATGTGATTTATTTTAAAAGAGACAGATATCACATGGTAAGGCACTCACCTTAGATAATTTCTTTATGTTGTCCTCATACAAAGAGAAGCTGGTGTCTAGCAACAGTGACAATGCTCCTTCTCAAAGTTCAAAAAGATCGGGAACATCGGAAGTGCCGTATTCTCAGGTCAATATTTCCAAGCGATTTATGCAACTTGTCAGGTTACCACTCATTCGATAGCATATCTCTAATGTCAGGGAACCTCTAAAAGCTGAGCATTCATTATTGTTTGTATTTGCTTAAGTCCAATGATTAAACCATAGGCCTTCTTTTTAGTGCTATCTTTCCTAAAGTTGCAGGTCACTAAAACTGCAAGAAAGACCCTCTTGACTTTCCGGTATGTCCTGAGCTAATAATAGTTGGCTGAACTGAGCCTGCCATTCTTTTACTTTAAGACTTCTGGTATAGTTAAAAAAGGTGAGCCACCTCCACACACCTTATAAATACCTTGCCCTCATAGCTTTCAAGTGATAGAGCTATTACAGAAAGCTGTATTCTCTTTCCACCTGATTCTCATTTAACTTTCCACAGTTGTGTCTTTAAAAACATGGAAGTAAAGCACACCGGGTGTTATCAACACCTCATTTATTACCAGCAATGAAGTTCTTGTTGCCATTTGACCTATGAGAGAATTAATTTCATAATCCCATCTTTAAGGGTCACCTTTCTGTCACTGCTTTCAGTACCAGCTATCTTGGTTTCGGTTCCTCCCTGAAAGCTCATACTGAAACAAGAACTTAGAATCATGCAGGTTTTTGGGGTGGAGTAAAAAAATGGAAGAAGTGGGAAAATGAGACAAAGATAAAGTAAAAGCCCGTGACTGAGCACTAATGCACTGGTTACTGCTGTGAGCAATGGGGCCTCAACCCACTCTCATGGAATCAAACTATGTAGAATGCATCTCACGATTATCCTTCCAGAATGTATGGGGAAGGAAACATCTATCCACGTCTATCATTGGTTAAGACTCAGTCCCAATGCATTAAATTCCCCTCACTTCTTAATTCCTCTAATTTTAATTGAGTGGTGTTCCATATCAGAGAGACATCAGAGTGAGTACTTGATGTAGGAAACTGGCAGAGGTGTATGATTATTCATCCCTGCTGCGGTGAAATCAGATGGGCTGAAAGGATGTGGCAAGGAGCCTAACATGCAAGTACTGTAACTGCACAGCACCTGTGTTCCTACCCACTTCCTAGCAAACAGTAGAATTTTAATAATTTTTAATTTATCAAATGATTAATATATTAATATAGTTGAATTCTAATGAAACCATATGCTTAAAATATTAACTTAGCATAAGCTACAAAATTATTGAAAGAAATCCTTTACCTATTACTCCCCAGAATTGATAAAAAGCTTTTCTCCCTCAATCATTTCTTTAACTGTAAAGCCTTAGCAGCCAAGAGCTATCTCTTTTAAACCATCAGTAAACACTTCTTTCTCTATGTTGCACTGTCTCATTCATTGGGTATGCTTTGCATCCTTTATTTGAGTAGCATGTTTGTCGGTAAGGAGAGTGACTGAATTCTGGTGTGCATGAATGTGAAATGTTCACGGTATTTTTATCCTTTTTGAGGCAAGTGCCTGTGATATATCATTTGACATTGACATTCTAATATAGCTCATTGATGTCAGGTTTCTTTAATCCCATCTACCTTGGCTGGGAAATCATTTGAGGAAGGCAGGTGGAGGTGGGGAAATCATCTTTATGCTTGCTCATGCTATAATTATTTCAGAGGCTGGAGAAATTTAGCAATGTGCTGAACTTTAAGTACTTTGTGATAGTCATCATCTTTGATCAATGTTTTACAGCTTCACTGCTGATAGAAATGATGAAAAGCAATTATACAGCATTACTGTTGAGCTGTTATTCAAGGTCCATCATGTTTTCATTCTCTTTCTCCCCTCTGCTCTTAAGAGGAATATGTTTTATAACACTCTGACACAAGCTATCATATTTTACTTTGAGTGGTTGTAAACCTCCTTTCTTCCAATTAAAGCCATTGATAAAGCATCTACATCTTGAACTGAACTGCTTATTCTAAATAGGTTGTTTTTATGCCGACTGTGATAATGTTATTTCTTTTTCTTTCATTTTTTTGCATGTGTGTGTTTGCTATTCCATTTGGAACTGAGGTTCTAAAATCTAAACTATGATAAACAACCTCTGAAACTGCTTTGCCTTATATAAGCATTAAGTAAGTGAAATAGCGAAATGCATAAATTTGTGTTATACTAGAGTGATGATTCATTGGATATACTGAATTTCATGTACTTTGAATTAAATAGAATTAAACATGCATTAAATACCAAATTTTTTAACTTGGACACATTATTTGACTGTCAGGTAATAATGAATACAATAAGATATTTTGATTAAGAACGTTAGTGAAATATTTGATTTTAAGTTGAATTTAAACATAGTAATTTTTCAACTTTAATACCATACTTAAGTCAAGGACATCAATTTAGTTGTGATTACAGTAATTTTTCTATTAGTCATATGTGCACAGTAAGCAACAAATGCAGTATCCTGAATAATTAATAAATCTTTGGGCTAATAATCTTATTGCCAAATTTGTTAAATATTACTTTTAAAGAAAATGAATATTTTATATGACACATTATCAATGTTAAAAAGAATATAAAATGTATTTCAATGATTAACCAAATACTTGAGAAAGTAACAAGTTTTATGCTTTTAATCTTTTGTGTAGATAATTGCCACATCATTCTGAGTTGCTTGTCTAACATAGCATTTGTATTTGTTTGCATTTATTTTTATTCAGCTACTGAGTTCTAACCTTCCTAATTTCCTCCACAATTATGGAAGAGACTGTTTACCTAAGGCTCCTTGAGATCAATTAACACATTCTTATCTCTGTATTACCTGCACCTGGTACATACATTGTTCTCAATAAAGGTTAGTTAACCACTACAGGAAGGCACAGACATACCATTTGTTACACAATTGCTAATTGTGGCACTTGGCATTTGTTACTTTAGAACTTATAACCATTCCTAGTTCTTTTTAAAACCCGTAGATATTTTCCAGTGTTGATTTAATTATCATTGCTGATATAATTGTCATCCTCACCATGATCGTTTTCATCATAGAGGCTAACCAAGGACCTTTCTGTATATGGTGCCTCTCTCCCTAGCTTTCTTCTTTACTTTATTACTTCTTTTCCTTCTACACAACCATGCAACAAACACGTATTGAGCAGCCTATTTTCTATTGTTGTCCTTGATGCCAAGAATACACTTAAATAAAACGGGCAAGATCTCTACCATTTTGTAGCTCACTGTCTAGAGAAAGAGGCCAGGAATATATATGTAAATAGTGTAATGTGGCAAACAGTGGGAGAGGTAAGTGAAGAGTGGAGGATTATGGAAGGACTTTCTCAGAAGGTGAGCACTGGGCTAAGATCTAAATGACAATATACAAATTCACTTATCAGTTGTTGTAGAGTAATTAAACTTTTGGGAAATTGCTAAATAATATTAGTGGTTATTTAATACTTACAAATGTAAAAATTTTGCCATATGCTTTGCTGAAATTCAGCTACACTTCAGATTTTGTTTTTATTGACAAATTAATTGAATAACTTCATCTCAAAAGATGAGATAAATGTGGCTTAATAATTCTGTGAATTTATCCTGTGTCCCTTTCTTAAGTTACATATTTTTAATTATATAACCACAAAATATTCATGATAAGCTCATATATATGTATTTTACCTAGTATATAATTTAAGAATAACCCACCTCCTCCTTTAAAAAAATCAGAGAAATATCTCTAATGTAGATTTTAGGATTTTATTTTTCTCTTTCACCAACGAACTTCAAAATAACTAGCCCCTCACTTACCAACAGACTACTCTCATATTAATGTATATTCTATCATATCTTAATCTAGACATCTTGATAGTCAGGAGACAGGAACAATATTGTGTGTGATAGTTTTGTTTTCTAGTATTTTTACAATACATATATATTACACATAATCATAAAATAATATAAAATTACTGGGTAACAGCAACTCAACAATGACAATGGCTTATGCAAATAAGGGACTGTGCCTTTGATGAATTACATGGTAGCTGTAAATCTGGTCATTTGACTCTCCTCTATTTGTCCTCATTTCAGGATCCAAACTGAAGGAAAAACCTCCATATATAGTAAAGTCCATAGCAGAGGTAAAAGAACAAGAGACCTGTCAAAACATAGTGATGGCTCTTAGCGTTTCTGCTCAGAGTCACCATACCTTCACTTGTGATCTTGTTCACTGGCCAAAGAAGTGTCACACTCCTACTGTTATCACAGAGGAGGGGAAGTAAACGCCTTTCACAGGAAGACACAGCAGGCCTCATCTAACGAATGGAAATATATAATGTTTTTAATGTCCTTACAGGAAGAGGAGAAATATATAGGACATTTCCCTCAATGAGAAATAAACAAGACATTTTCCTACACATCTTAGGCTACTAGAGAATTCTTGTTGTATAAAATTTTTATCAAAATGTTTTCTAAAGAAATTTGAGTTGTCTTTGGAAAAATTGCAAGCCTTACGTGCTTCTTAGCTTTATTCTGAATAATGTTTGTATATATATCCCTGTCACTCTATCATATTGTTTCTGAGTAGGTTCCTACTATTCATTCATATTTATAAATGTATTTCAAAATCTGTAATAATTAGAGGACACTGAATTAATCATTGGAGTCTCATTAGATGTTCTGTAAGATTTACAACTCATTTTGTAAGTTTGTAAGAGTGCCTATTTGTCTGTTTTACAAATACAGATCATGTGAAATAATCTTTCACCTTCAGTTTATAGAAATTAATCTTTGTGCAATCTACTTCTGCCATCTAAGTAGAAATCATACTTTTATCCCGCCTTAGTAAATGTTCTCTGATACAATTGCTTTTTTTCAAGATCCCCATTATTTTACTAAAGAATCCAATATCTCTTTATTTGTCCAAACTAGTTAAAGAATAGTTGCTCAGTTCCTCATTGTTTTGATCACCACAAAAATGAAACTGCCAATAAAATATGAAACAAATCAATATAATCTACTTTTTAGTTGAATGAACCACAGAGTAGATCTCCAGCTAAGTCTGGTCTCTTATTACTAAAATAACCTTGACCCTACATTTTTGCAATCTGCTGTATGAATATGGTGAAAATATTCCCTCGCTAATGTTGTTTGTCCACCTCTTTAAATTATATCTTATCATTACAATGTATTCATATCCACACATATAAAAGTCCTGTACCGACTCTTCATAATGTTCCTTCTTTGAAATAATGTATAATTCTGAATTTTAGTCAAAAGTCCGAACTCACATAGATCAAATATAACTATGTGTGTACCAATATTTGTTATAGTTTTTTATCTCAATCATCTTCCTGTGTATTATTGGTTTCTTTTTAATTATGCTGAAATCATTTCTGAGAAAAAACAGGATAGAAGTATAAATAAAAAACAGACATATCTATACTATTCTATTTATTTTTTCGCCAGTTTTAAAAAATTCATTTTTTTTTTCTTTTTAGGAACCGTTACCTTAGAGTTGTTGTACAATGACCAAACTTGATTTATTTTGAAATGTATTTTTATTTTTTAAACTACTTTATTTAGGCATGATTGACCTTTAAATTCTGTGTATATTTACTATATATATTGATGAGTTTAAGGATAAGTATATATCCATGGCCGCGTATTTACCACAAAGGGCATAAATGTATCCGTCACCTCCCAAAGTTTTCTTCTTCCACCTTTATAATTATTTGTGAATGTGTCTGTGTGTATGTTAAGAACACCCAACATAAGGTCTACCCTTTAGCAAATTTTAAGAATGCATACACTATTCATAGTTTATATGCACTATGCTGTGTAATAGATCTCCAGAATGTATTTATCTTGACTAACTCCAAATTTGATTTCTTAATTTAAAAAAAATCTAAGACATCATAAACAAATACGAAGAGATAAAGTGATTTTGGTATGGTATTTGGGGAAAAGCAAAATTAAAAAAAGAAGTAACACAGTAGAAAACAAGTCCTTCAAGAAATGAGACATGCAAAAATTGTATTTGATAGCTCTGCAATAGAGAAATCATCTTCAGATACTTATCAGTGGTATTCTGTTCATGAAAGATAAGAATTCATCCAGGCATAAGAAAAAACATATTGAATAGGCTTTACGAAGAAGAAATAGATGGAACATTTTACAGAAGTCTCACCCTTTGCAAACGAAGATAACAATCAACAATCTTAGGTTATCAGTTTACCTAATTCAGATGAGGATTTTTAACAGATGAATATCCTGTCATCTACTGCAATATGTTTGTTGATTTCTTTATTTTTATTCATTTTCTATAATTGCCATAATCATAACTAGTCATACTTTTGGCTAGGTTTTACTTATAAATT
>NW_016807444.1:867647-881038 GCF_001698545.2 Rhinopithecus bieti | reverse complement strand
TATAAAAATTTATATAATAAATAAGATTTAAAATAAATTAAATAGCCTACTTTCTCCCGTTAACCCATTCATCTAAATGATATATATCATTTTCTAAATTATTTTATCATTGCTATATAGTAGGGGAAATTGAGAAATTTAGCACTGGCAAATAGTACTTTGTACCACCAGTAAGAAGCTTGCAATATTTTATATATTATAACCTTTGTAGTAAAATTCTCAGCTGTTTTCCTGAGAAAAGTGAGTTACATATACATACATTTAATTTTATTTATCATTGTTTTGTTCTCATAAAAGTAATATTGGTTCAATACATAACATTTAGAAAACAGGAAAACAATGAAATAAAAGATTTCCTAATTTCAGATACCCAAAACTATAGATGGCCATTTTAACTTACCTTACTCAAGTTATCTTTTCTTTTACATATTAGACTCTGTGTGTGTATGGATATGATTAGTTTTATAGATGATAGGTGATAGATTGATAGATCCAGATGTCTTTATGATAAAATTATTTGATCTGCAAAACCATAATTATTCTTCTTTTAATTTCCAACTTTTATTTTAAGTTCAGGGGTACATGTGCAGGATGTGCAGATTTGTTACACAGGTAAACATGTGCCATGGTGGTTTGCTGCACAGATAATCCCATCACGCAGATATTAAGCCCAGTATCCATTAGCTCTTCTTCCTGTTGCTCTCCCTCCTTCCATCCACCACCCTCTGACAGGCCCCAGTGTGTGTTATTCCCCCACATATATCCACATGTTCTCATCATTTAGCTCCCACTTTTAAGTGAGAACATATGGCATTTGGTTTTCTGATCCTGTGTTAGTTTGCTAAGAAAAATGTTCTCCAGCTCCATCTATGTCTCTGCAAAGGACACAATCTCATTCTTTTTGATGGCTGAATAATATTTCATGGCATATATGTACAATGTTTTCTTGATTTAGTGTATCATTGATGGACATTTAGGTTGATTCCATGTCTTTGCTATTGTGAATAGTACTGCAATTAACACACTTGTGCTTGAAGCTTTATAATAGAACAATTTATATTCCTTTAGGCATATACCCAGTAATGTGATTGCTGGGTCTAGTAGTATTTCTGCCTTTTGGACTTTGAGGAATAACCACACTGTCTTTCACAATTGTTGAACTAATTTACTACCCTATCAATAGTGTAAAGGTATTCCTTTGTCTCCACAACCTCACCAGCATCTGTTTTTTGACTTTTTAGTAATATCCATTCTGACTGGTATAAGATGGTATCTCACTGTGGTTTTGATTTGCATTTCTCTAATGATCGGTGATGTTGAGCTTTTTTAAAATGTTTATTGACTGCACTATGCTTTCTTTTGAGAAGTGTCTGTTTCTGTCCTTTTCTCACTTTTTAATTTTTTTATTTATTGTAAATTTGTTTAATTTCCTTATAGATGCTAGATATTAGACCTTTGTCAGATGGATAGATTTTAAAACTCTTCTCCCATTCTGTAGGTTTTGTTTGCCCTGTTGGTAGTTTCCTCTGATATGCAGAAACTCTTTAGTTTAATTAGATTCTATTTGTCAATTTTTGTTTTTGTTGTAATTGCTTTTGGCATCTTTGTCAAGAAATCTTTGCCCATGTTTATGTCCTAAATAATATTGCCTAAGTTTTCTTCTAGAGTTTTTATAGCTTTGGTTTTTACATTTAAGTCTTTAATCCATCTTGAGTTAATTTTTATATATGGTGTAAGGAAGGGGTCCAGTTTGAATTTTCTGTATGTGCCTAGCCAGTTCTCCCAGCGCCATTTTTTAAGTAGAAAACCCGTTCCTCATTGCTTGTTTATGTCAGGTTAGTTGAAGACCAGATGGTTGTAGGTGTGTGGTCTTATTTCTGGGCTCTCTATTCTGTACCACTGGTCTACATGTCTGTTCTTGTACCAGTACCATGCTGTTTTGGTTACTGTAGTCCTGTAGTATAGTTTGAAGTTGGTTAGTCTGATGTCTCCAGCTTTGTTCTTTTTGCTTAGTTTTGTCTTGGCTATTCAGGCTCTTTTTTGCTTCATGTGAATTTTAAAATAGCTTTTTACTAATATTGTAAAGAAGGTCAATGGTAGTTTTGAAGCAGAATATTTCCCTGACTCATTCTAGAGACTCATGACAGGGGTGCCTCATTTACTCAGCTCGCTGTTCTCAACTTCTCATGTGAGGGAGCACACAAGCCAACAAGTATGGGGACTGGAGTGAACAAGGGCTGGAACTGGCTGGCCACTTCGGTGCAGACAGGATCAAATTCCACTCACTTGGACCTGCTGTGTTCTACCCTTCACAGGAGGGAGCACGCAGGTGAGTGGGTGCAGGAATTGGCTGCATGCCTTAGCACTGACAGGAATGAATTCCATGCAGGCCCTGCAGCTGCAGCCAGGCGGGGGTACCGGTGACTCCCAAAGCCCCAGAAGGAGTGTTACAGTGCCCTTTTAGCTCTGCCATTCATGGACAGTTTGAGTGTTAACAGCCCAGTGGGCCCTTTGCCATGTCACATAGAGTGGCTGCCCTCCATCAGCAAGGGCAAAGGGCAGTGTGACAGCATTTTGTATCTGCACTTGTGGCTCCTGAACTCTTGTCCAGCATCCAGGAAAAATTAGGCAGCACAAAATATGGTAAATGCAGGGTATTTTATTGTTGATGAAAGTGACTCTCAGTGGGAAGGGAAACTTAAAAGGGAATGGGGCAGGTAGATAATCTTCCCTGAAGTCTGTCCACTTTCAGCTGGATTCTTCTCTGAAGTCACACCATCAAGCTCTCCTTCTGAAGTCAGGACACTTCTCTCCGACATCCAGACATAGTCCTGTCTCTTGACTGAGTCTGGGGTTTTTATAGGCATAGGATGGGACAGGGCGGGGCCATGGGTGGTTTAGGAAAAGGCAACATTGAAGCAGGAAACAGGGATACCAGTTCTCACTTTGGGCCACAGTTTCAGGCTTTCGGCTTGAAGGTTGGGCTTCACTAGGGACTTGCCCTTCTCTGCCTTTACATTCTCTGCTCCCTGTCCCTGTCAATTTAATGGGAATAATATTGAATCTATAAATTACTTTGGGCAGCATGGCCATTTTCATGATATTGATTCTTCCTATGCATGAGCATAGAATGTTTTTCCATTTCTTTGTGTCATCTCTGATGTCTTTGAACAGTGGTTTGTAATTCTTCTTGAGGAGGTCCTTTACTTTCCTGGTTAGCTGTATTTCTGGGTATTTTATTCTTTTTGTGGCAATTGTGAATGGCAGTTAATTCATGATTTGGCTCCTGGCTTGCCTGTTCTTGGTGCTTACGAATGCTAGTGATTTAGCACTTTCACTTTGTATCCTGAAGCATTGCTGAAGCTGCTTATCAGATTAAAAAGCTTTTGGGCTGAGATGATGGGGTTTTCAAAATATAGGGTTACATCATCTGCAAAGATAGTTTGACTTTCTTTCTTTCTATTTGAATACCCTGTATTTATTTCTCTTGCTTGATTGCCCTGGCCAGAACTTCCAATACTATGTTGAATAGGAGTGGTGAGAGAAAGTAACCTCGTCTCATGTAGGTTTTCAACTGCTCCCAGTTTTTGACCATTCAATATGTTATTGACTGTGCATTTGTCAAATATGGCACTTATTATTTTGACATATGTTTCCTTCAATACCTAGTTTTTTGAGTTTTTACACGAAAGGATGTTGAATTTTTGAAGGCCTTTTGCATCTATTGAAATAATCATGTGGTTTGTGTCTTTAGTTATCCTTATGTGATGAGTCAGATTTATTGATTTTCATATGTTGAACCATCCTTGCATCATGGAAATGAAGTTTAATTGTGGTGAGTAAGCTTTTTGATGTGCTGCTGGATTCGGTTTGCCAGTATTTTGTTGAGAATTTTTGCATCAATTGAACCATCATTTTCAATAACTCAATAGTATTCCATCACATTGGTGCCCCATAATTTATAAGGCATAATTTGATATTCCCCTAGTGGGAGAATGCAGATTTTTAAAATTTTTTCTGTTACAGATATTCTTCACATTTCAACAGGTTTTATGCAAAAGTTTGATAACAACTGTGATTATTTCTTCATAATACATTACTACTAATAATTTCTAGAATTACTCAGTATAAAAGGTTTGTTTCTAAATCACTGATGCATACTTCCAAAACTACTTTCTGTAAAGATTGTACAAATGTACATTTTTGTCTCCAATGAATGATGTGACTATTTTACTACAGCTTAGGTGGCACTGAGTATAATCCATTTTGGGGCCTAATTTTACATATGAAAACAATACCTGGTTATTTTATGTGTAGTATTTGTTTTGTTTTAATTAATACTGAGCTCAGAGATCTAAAGCTAACCACTAGCTTTTTAGGCCAGAATTATAGTTGTCCTCAGCACCAAGATGTCAGGGCCCTGAAAACTGTAGCCTTTTTGTGAACCATCCCTATTGCCTAGAAATAAAGTTAAGTCTATTCAGGGACTAATTGGTTAAATAGTTAAGGACAAATGACAGTGCATCTCCTCTCTGATCCTTGATATTATTTGCATTGACAATGTAAGTGATAAACACTCCTTATCATATATTCTCTCCTTGTAGGCATTCCCACAATAATCTGTGCTTTATATTCCTCAACTCAACCACCTAGGTTCCCCATGATTCTGAAATCTTTCTGCTGTAATTAGAGCACAATAATAATTAACATGTTTAAGAAGTTTATGTTCTGAATACTTTCTATGTCATATCAATAAACATACAATCAGAAGAACATCAACTACCCTACTATTTCAACAGAAGTAGTTGAATATAAGTAATTTTTCAACCAATGTTGAAGAAATTAAAAGATCAAAAAGGAAATAAAGTGCAATCAAACAATGCATTTCTAAAACAAGGTTTAGGGAAACAAAGCAGAACTTTTGAAACTATTAAAATTTAGATCTTGGAGAAGGGACTCAGAAAAGCAGAATCCAGACATCTGTGGAGAGGATACTGCCTAACTGGAGGCGTTGCCTCGGGATCTTGGAGATGATCATATAGAGATGGGTGTCCTAGTTCTAACAGGCTCCAACCAGCTGGTGCTGGAATCTCTAATAGTGTGCTATGAAGTTGATTATAGGAGTGATTATAAAAGGTTGATTACAGTAGTGCCAAGAAATCTGCAAACTGAAATTAATACCTACTATTGAAAACAACTGCTTCTGTACAGCATAGATAAGTGATTTTGAAGGTGAGAGACAACAGATTAACAAGGCACACTCATGCATTAGCATATTTAATAATCAAGTATGAGCATTAACATACCCTCATTTTATAGATGAATAACCTGAAAATTATAAAGGTAATTTAACTTGCTCAAAGTAACATGGGTAGCCAGGATTTGAACTCATGCAGTCTGGCTTCCAAGACTGTGCTTTTTTTTTTTTTTAAATAGCTTTAATGAGGTATAATTGATGAATAAAAATTATATAAATTTGAGGCAAATAGCTTAATGCTTTGATATGCATGTATATATTGTGAAATGATCACTGCCATCTAGGATATCCATTATCTACATATTTCCTTTTTAATCTCCTTTTTTATTTGACACTTAAGATATACCTTCTTAAAATTTTTGCAATATACATCAAATTATTGTTAACAATAGTTACATAGCTATATATTAGGTCTCCAGAACTTACTTAACTTGAATAACTAAAACTGTGTAATCTTTCACCAATATCTACCCATTTCCCCCTCTGTCCACCCCTAGCAACCACTTTTCTACTGTCTGCTTCTATAAGTTTGACTATTTAGATTTAACATACAAATAAGATCATGTCTATTGGGCATTTCTTCAAAGAAAACATATACATAGCCAACAGGTACATGCAATGTCACTCAACATCACTAATCATCAGATAAATGCAAATCAAACCACAAACCTCCTGTCTAGGGTCTGCTTCTTAGCCCATGGTGCCTATACAGACTAATTATCATCATTATTTAAATAGGCTGATGTTTACTTCTCTGGGGAAAAAAAAAATCCCTTCCATGAAATTATGTGTTGCTCTACTACTACCTTGTTTTTTTTTTTGCCTCTCTTGGCTGCCAAATTTGTCAAATTATATGTCTATATTGATATTCTTTCTTTATTTCCCTCTGTCATGTCAACCTATTCTTGTCTGGCTTCCAACTTGACAACTGAACTAAAATAATTCTTTGAACATCAAAAATAACCTCCTAGTTTTAGTTCTGGAAATTATAGAGTAAGTAGATTCACTGTATTCCTCCTACTAAATAAAAAATCTTGGAAAAAATTGTAATAAGCAATTGACTAATGACTTTGAAAGATGAAGGAAGGAGGGTGGAGATGCTAAGAACTACAGGACTTAATAAGTGACCCAGTAGTACATGCTAAGATTTTCTTCTTCTTCTTTTTTTTTTTTTTTTTTGTTACTTTATAAATATTCCAGTTTGGTTCCTGGGGAAGTCTACTACTAAGAAACATCAATAAGGTCAGACAAAACACACAAATGAGGACAGAAATATTTTGACCATCTTGCTCTGCGTGAACATTAAAACAAACAAACAAAAACCAGCTGTTTGCTCTCCTTTCTTACCAAGTGCAGAGACTGCGAGCAGAGCTCTGTCTTCTATCTTTGTCCTATAACAGTGAAGTGATGTTCTCTATTTTGACCACAAGGATTATAAATGGAGACTAAATTTGCATCCATGCCCTGCAATAGGATGGCAGCATCACAATTCACAGCATGGTGACTAGGCAAATAGATCACTCCACTGTTCATACCATATACACAGCATTCTTGTCTCTTCCAGTAGACTTTGCAGCATGGAGATGGTGATCAGAGTTCTGTCCACCATTGTCTCCTTAAAAAAAAAAAAAAAAATTGAGGCCGGGCACAGTGACTAACGCCTGTAATCCCAACACTTTGGGAGGCCGAAGTGTGCAGTTCACAAGATCAAGAGTTCAAGACCAGGCAGACCAACATGGTGAAACCCATCGCTACTAAAAATACAAAATTAGCCAGGCATAGTGGTGGGTGCCTATAATCCCGGCTACTTGGGAGGCTGAGGCAGGAGAATTGCTTGAATCTGGGGGGCAGAGGTTGCAGTGAGCCGAGATCATGTCATTGCACTCCAGCCTGGGTGACAGAGCAAGACTCCATCTCAAAAAAAAAAAAAAAAAAAAAAAAAAAAAAAATGCACCTTTTTCTCACAACAAAATTATAGAAGGAGTTCTATCTCCCATTCAGAGGCTATAGAATTAGAGACAGGGATATTTTAAATCTGTTTATGAAGTGCTGAGAAGACCAGAGAGCAGTCTATATATTAAACCAACTATACACAAACAGAAAAAAATATTTGATAACTGAATTCTCATGTGGAAAACCATACAGGTTTCAGATTGGTGTCTGAGTAGCATGCAAGTGGGGCAGACCAGAATAGTATTGCAAAGGCTGTGAAAATTTAGTTGACATTAACCACAAAGTGGACCAGGATGTTTGTTCTGAACCAGAACATATTGAAAGCCTGAAATAAAAGGAAGACTTAAATAGTAACCAGACACTTATAGTACTTAAAATGTCCAGGATACAGTCCAAAATTACTCATCATTGCAAGTAAGGAAACTCTCAACTCTCAAGGAAAGAAAAGGCAATCAACAGATGGCAATACTGAGATGACACAGATGTTGAGATTATTTGACAAAATCTCAAAGTTTCTATCATGAAAATGTTCTAACAAGTAGTTACAAACACTCTTGAAAAAAGTTAAAAGAAACATCAAAAAAGTAATAGGAGATAAAAGAATCATGAAAATTTAGAACTGATAAAAACACAATAATCAAAATTTTAAAACATACTGGATGGAGCCAATAGCAGAATGGATAAGACAGAAAAAAAAATCAGTTTACTTAAAAATAGATGAATAGTTATTATCAAGTCTGAGAAACAGAAGGGTAATGAATAGTAACTCAAAAAAACTTTTAAGACAGTTAAAAAGGACAGTTTATTGCTTTTATTTGAATTCCCTTTTCACTTTACCTGTTATAGCTCCTCAAGCTCTTGGCATTTGACTTAATCATTAAAGAGAGTAGATCTTTCTTTTTATTTTTTATATATTATCTAAAATAGTCTCCTCCTTGTTCCATGTTATTTGTTTTAAAATCTCTTAGCAATCAATAGCTTCACTTCACTTATGCTTTAATGTTGAAGCAAAAATTGAGTGATATTCTCAAAATTTAAGCATAATAATTAATGCAACTGTATCATAGGTGAAGAAGATAAAAGGACTAAAATATCATAACATAAGTACAAGATATGCACTTTCTATTTGAAGTGGTCCATATTGACACTAGCACTCTGTAATAAATTGCATATGTAGATTCTACTCCCTAGAAGATAGTGGTTGGCAAATTACTGCCCATGGACTAAAATCTATCCTCCATCTGTTTTTGTAAGTAAAGTTTAAATTTTACATATCCATACCCATTTATTTATTTATTGTCTGTGGCTGTTTTGTTGTTGTTGTTGTTACGCTTGCACAATTTAGTAGGTGCAACAGAGAATGTATGTTCTATAAAGCTTGAGCTATTTACTGTCTGATCCTTCACAGAAAACACTTATTGATTACAGAGCATCCACTGAAAACCTATAAAAAAGAGATAAATCAAAATGTTTACTAAAAGGTATTTCAAATAACCCCTGGGGAACAGAAAAGGAAAACAGTGGAAGAAAATCAAAAGGAACAAACAGAAAATAATATCATGACAGATAAATGTTTTATTTTGTTTAAACAAATTGTTCTAATTGTCTATTTCACTTTTTAAATTTTGTTAGAAACTGTTTACCACATTTTTTTTTTTTTCTAATACTTAAAATTACATTTTCTGTAACCAGTATTTGGAAACCAATGACATTCAATTTCTATTTCAATTTTATTTGAATAAGTCTTAAAATGATTATCAACACTACTTCTGGTGGATATTTTATAGTGTTACGCTAAGTATAATGAAATATCTCAAGATGTTCTCAGCTCAGGTTTTAAGGAATAATTAACTTCCCAAAACTTCTCTTCCTGGGGTTTTTTATTAAAAGGAAGGAGATAGCAACTCAAAGGTTAATATCAACTGGCATATGTAGATATCCTACTTATTCTTTACTTAAAAACAATAAAGTATGATTTAAAATGTTAAACGTTATTTAGAATCCTTCCATTATACAAGACCATATACATTAGCCATTTGTAATTACTGAAGATAATAGTATTTTGCTAGTGAGAAATAAGAAAGCTATGAGAAATAAAATTGTAATATGGGAAAGAGAGGAAAACATGATAACATTATGAGAGCTAACTGAAACATGCAATAATTCAATTACTCTATTAGAAATTACCATTTACGTACACGTGAACACTTAGAAAAAAATAGATACGTTATATGAAATTCAATAGTGGATATACATTTGAAGCAGTATTTAAATGTATAAATGAAAGAGACTGTAAATATAAGGGGAAGAATCCAAATGATACATTAACATGGTCAGAAAGGAGAATTCAAGGTGACTGGGATCATAATACGGGGCGGATAGGAACAAGTAACTGGGAGGTGAGTTCAGGAACGTGTTCGAGTTAATGGCAAAAAGGGAATATAGTGTAATGAATTTGAAAAATTAGATCTTCTAAACTGGAGTTACATGCAACCCATGTAGCGTAAAACCCAGGTTTTCTGTCGTATCTTATGGCAATGATTTGAGTAAAATAATGAACAATCCTGAAGAAAAATATGCCACAGAAAAGTTTTACTCTTCTTTTTCATAAATTTTAGCTAGTTAGTTAAAACCAGACAAAGAAAATGAACTGAAGTAGAAAAGATATTTTTAATGCTCAAAATATGTCAAGGTCACAGCATTGATTCTAAAAAAGCTTTTAAAGTATAGAATCAATAAGTATTGAACAGGAGGGGAGATTATTTTAAACAATAGATAAAAAAGACCTACTGTCTTCCATGATTATGTTAAAAGACAGAAACCATGAGGAGCCATAGAGAGGTAGAGAAACAAAAAGAAATTCAAATAAAAGCATAAATAAAGTTATAACTTGGTGCTTATCTATGGCATATATCTATGAGTAGTTTGAAAATTAGAATGGCATTTCCTCTAAATGATGAGACATTGTAAGGAGATCTCATAGAACAACAATATTTGATCATGTTTTTGAATTCAAGAAGAAGATACATTAGATGATTAAAGTAATCCACGATTTTTAAGATGAGAAAGTGGAAGTTTAGGAAGCAAAAAAAATGAAAGACCAAAAAGGCGACAATAAAAACTCAGGTAGATTAAAGTATAGTGCATTCTATTATCCTGAAAAACCTAACTTTAAAATCCAGAGGGGAAAAACGAAAATATGCCTGGAAGTATCTTTTTTTTTTTTTTTTTTTTTTTTTTTTTTTTTTTTTTTGGATAATACATGTTTTGTCATGAGTTAATCGGTCAACATTAAAAAATATTAAGTTTATTAATCATTCACTTATTCATGTATTCATGCATTGTTTATGATAGATCTATATGCCAATTTGGCATTACAAATATCCATATGTCTCTCAAATATCATACTTCAAGGTACAATAATTTCATTCATTCTTTTTGAATCTGTTGTCACTTCATTCCATCATTAAATAAACATTCTCCTTTTGTTCTGTTAAGTCCTACTGTATTTATGGAATAAGTTTAAGAAATATAGACTAGAGAGTTTACATTTGAATGGACCCCCAACATGTTGAATAACCTTACTTAGATAGATAGTATGAAGTAATGGTCCTCTACATTTCTGGGGGCTTTGGTTTATGACTAATTTTGAATTTTACTCTGTAAGATAATTTTGACAAAAAACTGAGAGTAGGTGTTGATGGAACATGATTAAATTTTCAGATAACATACAGCTTTGAAGAATAGAAGACAAAAATCTAAATACAAAAAAATAACAACAGTACGATTACTGATGCTGACTTTTAAACAGATGAAACAATAGGAATATAGACACATTCTGCCCTTAGTTTTAAAAACCTCATTGAACAAATTGTATGCAGAGAAATTATGACTTTGTAGCAGCAAATTTTGAGTTGACTTTTAAATTAATATATAACAATGCAGCAGCCAAAGTAACAGTGTCAAGTTAAAACTACTTAATACACACTTAACAATTACATAATAAATAATTACTGCATAATATTCTATCATATGAACTCTCTATAACATTGACATTCAGGATTTCTATGCTTAATAATTTCTAATTTCCTCGGAATATAATTGTGAGTTATCTTTTTATACGTTTCATTTCTTTTACTTTGGTTTTATTACCAGAAACTGTCCAAGGTTTCAAGTCATTCTAATCTTTATGTATGTTTTATATATTTCATAATGGCTTTAGAAGGAAAAAAATTTCATTGATCTGTTATTTCAATTGTAAGTAGGAAAAATACCTTTCTTGCTCTGCTCTAGTTTGTGTTATACAGAAACAGGCACTGAAATGGAGGGTGTAAGATATTTTTTGGGAATCACCACCTGTGAATGAAGGAAGCCAAATTGAGTAAAGGAAAAAAAAAATTAACTGTAATATTTTACAAATTACATCTGGGGCAAGTTCTCTTGGCATCTAAGCCAGGTTCTCTTAATTTAACTCTTTACACTTGAGTTAAGTTCTAGGCTGCCCCTGAGAGAGAGGGCAGGTAGGAACTAGTTAGAGAGATAGAGAAAGAGGGTCTCAGAAGAGGGACAATGTCTTAGGGACTACACAGGCACCACCTTGTTATGTAGCTAGCAGGAGGAAATGTGGTTAAGAACTTCCTCTTGATGTGGAGAAATAGGAACACCTTTACACCATTGGTGGGAGTGTAAATTAGTTCAACCAATGTGGAAGACAGTGTGGCGATTCCTCAAGGATGTAGATCCAGAAATACCATTTGGCCCAGCAGTCCCATTACTGGGTTTATACCCAAAGGATTATAAATCATTTTACTATAAAGACACATGCACATGTATGTTTACTGCAGCACTATTCACAATAGCAAAGATTTGGAACCAACCTGCATGCCCATTAATGATGGACTGGATAAAGCAAATGTGGCACATATACACCATGGAATCCTATGCAGCCATAAAAATAGGATGAGTTCATGTCCTTTGCAGGGATATGGTGAAGCTGGAAACCATCTTTCTCAGCAAACTAACGCAGGAACACTGCACATTCTCACTCATAAGTGGGAGTTGAACAATGAGAACACATGGACACAGGGAGGGGAACATCACACACCAGGGTCGGTTGGGGGCTGGGGAACTAGGAGAGGGATAGCATTAGGATAAATACCTAATGTAGATGATGGGTTGATGGGTGCAGCAAACCACCATGGCACATGTATACCTATGTAACAAATCTACATGTTTTGCACATGTATCCCAGAACTTAAAGCATAATAATGAAAAAAGAATTTCCTCTTATATTAAGATGCTTGTTCAGAATGGACTTTACTCCTCCCACGCAGGTGCAGAAAAGGACTGAGGGCTTCCAAAAATGATCCCAAACACATTGCAATGCCATTAGGATTGTGATTTTAGACCCCTGACGTTTTTGCTTAGGAATTCATGCATAATAATCAAGATGGATTCACTATGACCAAGCCCAGGCATACACAGATTCAACACCCCCAAGGGAGAACTTTACCTCTCCCACTAAGTTAGATCCTATAGAAGACTTCCTTGTTTCTATCACATAAAAACTCAGAACTCAGCCCCATTGTAGAAACCCTCTTCAAGTCCCCTTTCACTGCTGAGAGCATTTCTGTTGCTTAATAAAGCCTACTCTGCCTTACTCACTCTCCAGTGTCCACATGCCTTATTCTTCTTGGTTGTGGGACAAGAACTCGAACCTTGATGAACTAAGTAGTAAGGAGACTGCAACAACCCGACCACCCCACTGGCATACCTTATTCTAACCTTAGTATGTTTATCTTGCATCAAATTTTAGAATCTTCATACATAGCTATCTTGTTTGATATGGTTACTTACATCCATAGCAAGAAAATACCAAACATATGTCCACACTTAAAAGATAGAGCCAGAGCAAAAGATAGCTAAGTTAATCAGGATATTGTCAATTCAGAAATAAATTATGGGATGCTCTACATGAATCTGATCAATTTCTTCCATGTTAAAAATTTAGGAGAGAAATTGTTGCCTAATCTACAAAATTATCTTGCACTATTATTTTGTTCAATGTAATATGTAGAAATCAACTACCCTAAACTAATTTACTGAGATTTCTTTTGCCTACACACTAATAGGTTTTATTAATATGTAAATTTTAATTTAAAATAAATATTTCTAAAACAGT
>NW_016807444.1:854023-865755 GCF_001698545.2 Rhinopithecus bieti | reverse complement strand
AAAAAAAAAAAAAAAAAAAGAAAAAGAAATAAGTACAACTAAATGAAAATATAAGGAAATTATGTGTGTGGTTTGTTTTTACATTTTCAAATGATTTTTTTATGATTCATGTAGTTAGTGACAAGGCTTATAAGTTATTAATTAAATTTCTGGGCCTGAAACATTTTTATAGTTGTTTCCAATAAAATTATGTTTCATTTAATATCATGTAGTACACCCAAATTGACTTCTATTCTAATGTCTAATAGGGTACTTTTACCAAAATATTAATATAGATTTATCAATAATGGAAACATGATATGACAGTAAAATTGAATTGAACTGACATAAATATTCCTTTTCATTCCAACTAGAGTTCTAGGTATTAGAAAAGGTAGAGAATGAAGTAAAAACCATATATAAGGAAATAAGTAGCATAGATTACTACATAAAATTCAAGCAAAACTGTATTTTAAAAATTATACAATGTGATCTACTACCTCCACCTAAAATCCTTGATGGATCTTATATTCAAAATATTCTGGATTGTTATCGTTACATCATTACATAGATATTAAGATACTTTGAGTTACCCTGTGGTTATTACCTTATAACCTTTTTTTTTTTTTTTCTCTAAGGTATATGTTTATCTTACTATAAGTCTTATTCTTTGGTTATGTCTGAAAAGAAATTGATAGAACACCATCCACCTATTTCATAAATTTTGCCATAAATTAGCTACCACGTATTCTTTCTGGGGCAATGAGATCCATTTAAAGTCTTTGATACATATTGCTGTGATAGCTGTGTGTACCCACAGTGTCTCATACAGTCAAAGTTTACCCATATCTCAAGGGACTTGACATCCTAAAATAGTATTTTCCTCTTTTTCCCCCCAAAAGAAAATAAGTCTATTAATAGCATAGCAATTGAAATCACTGTGGTACCTGTTTTCATTTTTTCTCCTAAGAAAGTCCACATAAAGAGACAATTGAGGAAAAGGAGAAAGAAATTAGTTAGGTTCCTGATTATTTTCGCTAGCAAATTCTATAGATTTGTTTATTTAAAAAAAAAAAAAAAAAAAGTTAAGCTAGAATTCTGACGTCAATAAAAATTGTTTCTCATGTGTTATGACTCTGATAGCATGGCATCCATAGAAGGAAAGAAGTCAAGCATAGAGCTCAAGTAACTTTTCATACATGCTATGCTTTTAATTACACCTTGAACCAGAAAAACAGACATTATCAAAAGATCTATAAACTCCTTTTGTCTGATGGCAAGATATTTTGTAAATTAGCTAAAAGTTTGTACTGATCCTGCAATATATTATTTTCAAGGAAAACTTCGAAGTTTTGGGTTCAGAAAGATTTTCTCATATTTTGTGGTTTATATTTTAAATTTTTATTTAATTCTTTTTATCTGTTTTCTGCTGATAGCCAGGACTACAACTACCTTAAGATAAATAACCAGGTTAGAAACTTGAACAGACATTCTGCAGCAAAGAAGCAAATATTTGATGAGCACCTATCTTATACAGGATGTCTCAGACACACTGCTGCCCTTGTTTGGGTTCACCCAACAAAGCAGCGTTTGGGACAAGGACTCATGGAGGTGTTTATTTTGAGAAGTGACATGAAGGAATCAAAATGGGAGGAATGTAAGAAGTGAAACAAAGAAAGAGAAAAAGTTGTCTTAAAGAGCATTATTGAAAAATTTCCACTCTGGGCCATTGGGGCTCAATTCCCCTAGAAACTCTATGAGAATCTCTATAAAATACATATCAGCCTGAGACATGAAAGAGGGTAATATCTGTTTGCCCCAAAACTGTCAAACTCCCCACAGTTAAACATAGACACATGCATTAGCTTGACTGAGTAGGCATCACCAGTCATCTAATGCATCTGTAGTAGAAGAGCTCCATTCAGAAAGCAAGAAATGTGTTAAATACTCATGACAATGTGCCATGATGCTGGAGAAAAACCTATGGTAAATTTTGTGATAGAAGGGTCTATGAAAGCCATCAGTCCTTGAACCACTTAAGATCTCTTGTGTCCTACATTAAGTACAATATCCCACAGAGTTAGTGATTGCTTCACATTCTATAAGAAACTTAATATAAGAATGGCAATTGATTAAAATACTCAGAGTTGCAGCTGCTCCCTAGGCCTTAACCAATATTGTCATTTTTTATTTTATTTATTTATTTATTTTACCATAGACAGTATTCCAGATTACTCTCACCCTCAGCAATAATTCAGCTGGTCTCAGTTACTTGACTGATAAAATTACACAGACCTTGACCCCTGAGAGAAAAGAGATTTTAGTGGCTGCCGTTGTCAGGTAATAATTGTCATAAGCATGCATAGAGCTGTCACTGGTCTTAGATCAAGAATTGCCTCAGTTAATTTCCTGGACTCCAGATATATTTCTCTCTGATGTATTGTGTTGCTGAAACTCTAGCAAAATCCAAAAATCTGTTCACTCCTTTCCCTGGCCACTGAACAACCAAAGCGATAAGCCCAAAATGATCAAGTGAAAGGCATAGCTTCAGGTTCAGTGGAAGCCTCTTTCACCATAAAATACAGTTTTTGGTCTGAGTCGATAATATACGAGATCTTCCGGGGATGTTGTGCTGGTAGAGAAACTGCACTTGGAAAAGTAAACCTTGGTGTCAAGAACAATAAAGGAATAATTGTTTTCCCTTCTGGGATAGAAGTGATTCAGTAAAATCAATGTTCCGTTAAGTGCCTGGTTATCTTTTTGAAGGATAGTATCGTATTAAAAGCTGGGTATTGGTCTTGCTTAACACACATTTATTATCTCACAGTTCTGTAGATCCTAAGTCCAGGTGTGGTCTGGCTTGGTTTCTGCTCAGGGTTTGTATTATTCTGTTCTCACATTGCTATAAAGAACTACCTGAGACTGGATAGTTTATGAAAACAACAGGATTATCAGTTCCACAGGCTACAGAGGAAGCATGGCTGGGAAAGCTTCAGGAAACTTACAATTGTGGCAGAAAGCCAAGAAGGAGGCACATGTTCACATGGCCAGAGCAGGATGAAGAGAGCAAAGGACGAGAGATTACACAATTTTAAACAACCAGATCTCATGAGAACTCACTCACTATCAGCAAGGGGGAAATCCATCCCCATGATCTGCCCACCTTCCACACAGTCCCTCCTCCAACACTGGGGATTATAATTTGAAGTGAGATTTAGGTGAGGGCACAAATCCAAACCATGTCAAGGTCTAAGGATGAAATAAAGGTGTTCAAACTCATTCTGATTGCTGACAGAATCCAATTCCTTGTGGTTGTAGGACAAAGACCTCATTCCTTCATGGCTGTCATCCTAGGGTTGTTCTTAGCTCCCATCTTAGCTACTTGTTTGCTATCGAGTACTCTCCATCTTCAAAGACAACTACGCAGTATCTCCCCCTTATTGAATTTCTCTCATGTTTTGAAACTCTTTCTCCTGAAACAATCTCATTCCTTTTAAAGGGCCACCTGAGAAGGTCTAACTCAGCAAGGATAATCTTATCTTAAGGTAAACTGATTTAGGTTTGGAAACTAATCACTTCAGCAAAATGCCTTTTTACATATAATTTAACATAATCACAACAGTGATTATTCATCACACTCACAGGTTCCACCCACACTCAAGTGGAGGACATTTTACGAGACTGAGGGCCACCGAGTTTCTTTTGAAATTCTACCTACCATGCTCTCCTATTGAGGCTTTCCAGAGACTCCTTCCTAATCCACAGAGGCTCCCTAAACTGTCCTTAGAATATTCCAAGTTGTTCCCTTAGCAGTAGGTCATGAAAAGGCAACAGTCGGGTCCTGCCTTTAAAAATGACGTTTCAGCATACTCATACCACTGGTGAGTTAAAAACTTCATTAATATTGCAAGCCCCTGAAAACTTTGAAGTTCATCTCCCTTGCTTTGGCATATGTAAATCTCACTTACACATCCAGAGTACTTACTATTTCTGTTCACTAGCTTAAATTAGCATGATACCATTAACATAGCATGATGTTCTATGAAACACTAATGTTAATATCACTGTGGACTCTACCATGAGAGCAGGAACACAAATATAAATCTGACGTAAGATTAAACATGAACTGTTGTCCATCTCACATAAAAGATAAATATTTTTGGTTGGTTTTCTCAAAACAAATTTAGAAGACATGTGTTAGACCACAAGCTACATACTAAGTTTCCTGAACCTCCTGGAGTTCCTTTCAGACAACTCTGCTCTTCTTCAGCTCAGTCCCTTGATTCAGGAGCTTATCAGATGTATCTGAGAGAAAAATAAAAGAGGGGTTGTTTGTTCTTCTACCTGACCCAAATATCATCTGTCCTTCAGAGTGTCATGTCTATATCTAGTCAATTGTGGTTCAATTCATTGTCCCTCAGAGGTGAATCGGATAGATAATCTGTCACATTACTATTGTTTGTCCACAGAGACCCAGAAATTATTTTCTCTTGGTGTAAAGGCCTATTTATCTGCTAAAATGAAGTGGAAAATGGAAGAAGTTCATTATGGCTTCTCATTCCTACAATTCCTTATTCCTGAATGTCCTGAATGCTAAAAGCAGTGGTGATTACATAGATTCACCTGTCCCATCAGCATGCCATCCTGCAACAAGCCCTGATTTGATCTATCCATCACTGTAAAAGCCATCAGCAGGTTTTACAGTGAGTAAGTCGAACTGCCCTGGCTTCATTTAGCTGTTGCTAAAAGAATAGCAGTTTCATCAGGTGAGCCTAAATTCAATTTCCAGGGCTCAGTGTCCACTTGACTTGAAAATGTTAGGGGTTCCTTCCCCTTTCAGCGTAGCAACTGTCTAGGGAAGCACTGTTGGCCTCCGAGATTAGTTCTTCTCTGCTCTAAACAGATTAGGTAAAGTTCAATGGCGGGGTGGCAATCGAAGTAGTGGAAATATTAATTTTAAGTAATTTTGAGATAAGGCAGTCCTCCTTCACTGCATGTGTTTGAGAACTACTAGGCTATGTGCTCTGGGGTAAGAATGAATAGCATACATCTCTAAACACTATTATAGACCCCTGACATAGGAATTCCTGTACAATGTCTTCCTAATGACCTTTCCCCTCCTTCTTTATCTTCCAGATGTTTCTTCCCCTAGAATTGTTTTAGCTTTCCTGTCACTATCCCAATTTGTCCAGTCCTGACAATTTTCTCCTCATAAGTCCTTTCATATTCAGTCTGTTTTTGTATCACCCCAGAGCTTCAGCCCCTGGCAAATGTCCCAGGACCCTGGACCCGTACCAACCAATATTAATCTCTGGGACATCCCTGTAATTCAGAATGGGAACTTTTCTAATACAGTAGGCTGTTTCCCAATGGAATAAGAGTCTAAGGAAGTCTTTTTTTCTCCCTGAATTCAGTGGCTCTCCTGTCTCTTTCTGATGGGTAAGACCAGTGTTTTAGTTAGAAGTGGGGCTCCCATGTAAACCCCATCCTACTCTCAGCAAGCATTCACAAGTTAAAATTAACATTTAAGGCTTTAGCAATTCCTTCAGCCTTGGAATCACTGGCTTTTGAAGGGGATCAGTACCTTTGCAGATATTGTCACATATGTGAGATTTTCCCTAAAGATCCTGGATGGTTTCTGGAACATTAAGATGCTTTAGCTTCCCACTGTATGCAGTAGGTTCTTTTATCTGTTTTGTTTTGTTTTGTGTTCCTTGTCCTCAGCCATATAGCTCAAAAAAAAAAAAAAAAAAAGTCCTAAAACCTATGAAGAGGGAGTCAGTGAAATTTTATGCAAGCTTGTCTCTCTTTAAACAAATAAAGGTGCCTGGTTACTGGTTACTAGTGGTTTTGTTCCAGCCTCTCATTTCAAGTGGAATCTGTGACATGAGAATTCCCTTCTGGGCACTTCAACCATTCAACATAGGTGATAACTTACAGGCAAACAACCTGATACCTGTACAACTAGCCCTTCTTATTGCCTAGAGTCCTGACTCCCTGGGACCCTGGTGACTGTTAGGCAGGAATATAACTGTTTAAAAAACCTATGCCTGTCCTTACACCCTAGGGATATGTCACCCATGTCCAAGGTGTGCCTTCTGACCATGATCCCTGGCCTTCCACATGACTTAATTTCAACCTAGCGGCCATTGTTGTCACATGGAGAATAGGTCTTTTGTGAGAATGCAACAACTGTATTTTTTTTTTTTTTTTTTTTTTGAGATGGAGTCTTGCTCTGTCACCCAGGCTGGAGTGCAGTAGTGTGACTTTGGCTCACTGCAGCCTTCGCTTCCCAGGTTCAAGCAATTCTCCTTCCTCAGCCTCCCAAGTAGCTGGGACTACAGGCACATGCCACCACACTTGGCTGATTTTTGTATTTTTAGTAAAGATGGGGTTTAACCATGTTGGCTAGGATGGTCTTGATCTCCTGACCTCATGATCTACCCTCCTTGGCCTCCCAAAGTACTGGGATTACAGGAATGAGCCACCACACCCAGCCAGCAATTACAATTTTTACCATAAATTATTAACACCACTTTGCAAAGTTCTAGCTTGCACAGACATTTTAACTATCTCAGCACCATACAGAGCAAGAATTACAGACACAATAAGCATTTGTATTTCTGATAAATATAACACATTATTTGAGCACTTGTATCCTAAAAACTATGAAATATTATCAAAGAAAATAAAGAAGACCTAAGTAAATGGAGAGAGAGACAATATTCAATGAACAGAAGTTTTAGTGTTTTTTTTTTTTTTATGATATCAGGTCTCCACAAAGTTATCTATTAGTTTAATATACTCATCTAACCAACATTCCACTATTATTTTAGAAATTCACATGTTGATCCCTGAACTTATACAGAAAAAGAAAGGACCTGGAAAAGCCAAATTTTGAATGGAAAGAAGGAGAATATACACTACTTGATATCAAGGCTTACCTTAAAAGAATAATAATTAAGACAATTTGTTAGTAAAGAAACTACAGTCAGTCAAGTCCTCCATATCTGTGAGTTCCCCATCTGAGGATTCAACCAACCACCGCTCAAAAACACTGAAAAAAAAAAATTAA
The DNA here is from genome assembly GCF_001698545.2 of Rhinopithecus bieti. Classification (NCBI taxonomy): domain Eukaryota; kingdom Metazoa; phylum Chordata; class Mammalia; order Primates; family Cercopithecidae; genus Rhinopithecus; species Rhinopithecus bieti. The sequence continues at coordinate 858,701 of NW_016807444.1, read as the reverse complement.
CAATGTAACAACACAAAATAATACAAATTTTAAAACAATACAGTATAACAACTATTTACATTGCATTTACTCTGTATTGGAGGTTGTATTTAATCCAGAGATTATCTAAAGTATATGGGAGTATATGCATGGGTTATATGTAAATACTACCACTATATATATATATATATTATATATATATAATATATAGAGGAACTGAGCATCCTAAGAATTTGGGGATCTACAACAGTCCTGGAGTCAATGCCATGTGAATATTGATGGGCAGCGGTACAGATATATAAATCAATAGAATAATTACAGGATGTAAAAATAAACCCATCATATATGTAGAATCAATGTTTAATAAAACACCCAAGATAATTAAAATGGAAAAGAATGGTCTTCTCAACAAATTGGGCTGTAACAATTGAACATTTCAATGTAAAATAAATTTTGCCCCTTTCCCTGCATCACATACAAATTAAAGCACAATTGACTATAGACTTGCGTTTAGTAATTTAAAAAAAGTTAGAAGTAATTAAGATAAAATAGTTTTGGACAGATTCTATTGCTTTTGCTCCACCTGCAAGTTGACTAACATTTTCTTCTGTGGTATCAAATATTTTTAAATGTCATTCAGTGTATTTTTACCTCTAGAGGTATGATTTGTGTCTTTTTGTATACTTAATATATCTCCTTATTATGCTCATGCTTTCCTCTCCTGTAATTCCATAAATATATAAAATATATTTATATAACATGGTGCAATGATATTGTCTGCTATTTTCATCATCTCTGTCATTTCTGGATCTAACTCCATTGACTGTCTTTTTTCTTATTATAGACTATATTTTCCTGCTTATTATTATGCCTGAAATTTTTTGATTAAAAGTTACTTATTGTTATTTGAGAATTTATGTTGAGAATCCTTTTTGGTTTCGTTTTGGGTTTTGTATTTTGTTAAATATTGTTGGCCTTGGTTGGTACTACGGTGCATTAAGTACTTTGAAAACAATTTTATATTTTCCCAGCTTGATTTTTAGCTTTCTTAGCCAGGACCAGAGAATAATCATTAGTGAATGCTAATTTGGTTCCATTACTGCAGTTATTTCTTTTGAAAAATATACTAACTGTTCCATTTGTTGAGGATGCATTTCTGCTTTAGCTAATGGAAACATAAAACCATACTTGGCCCTCTGGGGTTTCCGATAATTTTACTGTCTGCTCTCTCCTGGTCCTTCTTTCCCATGTCTCAGTTAGTTTTCTTACATGCAACCTTAATCAATATTTGGGTGAATTCTCGAGAGAAATATTCTGCTGATAGCCAGGTGTCTTCTTTCCATTCTGCCGTGTGAATTATAGATGCCTTGGCTATGTCAAATTGTAAACTCTTATCATGAACTCAGAGAGGCACCCAGCTCCAACTGGGTTCCAGTTCTTATTTCCTTAATTCTCTCATTGATCACTGTGCTGCTTTTGGTTCAAGTCTGAAAATTATGCTTTTATATTCTTTTCCAGTTATTAATTTTTCAGGTAAATGGACAAGTGTGTCACTCCATCATATCTGGATGTAAAAGTACCAATTCAATAAGAGTTTACAATACACATTGCCATATAACAATTACCTCAAATGAAACACAGACTAACAAGAAAGAACAAATCACAATTTTAAAGTGAATCTTTCTTTATGGTGGATTTAAGGGTTATTTTTATTTTCTTTTCATCTATGTATCACATTTTTTCTTTAATGATTCTATTATTTTTTTACTGTGAGGGAATATTAAAAATGCAATTATAAAATAAAAAATTATATGTTTCACAGTTTAAGTGCTCCTTTGTCTTGTTAAAACATGCATTGTACAAGATATTTTCTATATAGTTTATAAATGAAGGCTGTTTAAACATTAAAATATGCTTAAAATAATTTGAGTTTCCTGTTGGGTTGGATTTACAGACAAATGTTCATAGACATTCTTTGTCAGAATTAAATATTTACTTGTCCATTGAGATTTCATGTGATTTTTATTTAATGTGTGTAATATTATTGTTTAAATAATCAAAATATCTTGTAATCTTTCTGCAGTCATTGTTTTGCATGATTTCTAAAATTTTAAAGCAGGGATTTCATGAAATGGAAAGATTTTCCTTCATGGTACTGTTTTTAATCGAAAGCAACTGATAATGGGCAAACATCTTTGTTTAAGAGAATGTAAGCAATAATAAGAATACAAAAAACTATCACTATAAAAATGTGGTGATTGCATACATCTTAGTTATACTAATGATTTAATGCTTGAGATTGAATGGCTTGGCAGAACTTCTCAGACAAACAAACAAAGCAGAGCTTGAATATACGTTGCACTTCTCTAACAACATTGACTTGAGATTTACTTTGCAAAATAACATAAATCTTTCTTATATTAAGAATCAGATCCCTCAAGTGTTTCAATTTGTGACAATCAATTGAATTATAAATCAATCAATTTTTGGTCCAATTTAAATTTTACATTTAAAATTCTGCTATCAAAAAAGAAGAGGTCACTAATTTATAAATATATAAATTCATACACACATTCAAATACACACACTATTAATCAAACTAAGAATTTTCTTTTAACTGGATCATACAATTTTCAAATTTTGTTCTGCTTGTCTGCGTATGGAAGAATATATATAAAGTCTGGAAAAGATGTGACACTGTTACAAGATAATCTGAATTTTACTTTGTAGCCCAAAGCACAATGATGAAATAAAATGATATTGATTATATTTGTCAAGTAAGTGCACAATACATGACTTTTAAACAATTTAATGTTTTTTTAAATATTGATAGAGATTTTAGATATTTAGTATGTGTTAAGTTTGCATATCTACTAGTTATACAGGCTACAGAGTCTACATTTTTATTCTGTATTGTATTTTGAAGTGGCTCTGATATGTACATAATAGTTATAAAACTTCGGTTAACTATGAACTTGCCTACTTGATGTTAAAAGAGAAGGTAAATATACTTTATATATTACATTATTACTTACATCAGGTAAACTTTCCAAAAGTTATGTTTGGAAACATACTTTTCTCAGCAATCAACAAAATACAACAGAAAAATTCCTATATTAATTCTCATTCATGTAGTTGAAAGAAATTCCAAAAGTTTAAAATTCTGATCCAAAGAATAATGATAGACACATTTTTAGAATTACCTATCATTTTTGTAGTAACGTATTATTATCGGTCTTCCCTCCATACTCCTGTTTTCTAAAATGATTTTTAGTAATATTGGCACAGGAGAATGCCCTGGACCCCTTCTTGGGACTTGCAATAAGGATGTGGCTGCCTTGCTCAAATCCCTTGCAGAAGTGGAAGGGAGCATGCAGGCGAGTAGGTGTCAGGGCCAGAGTGAGCGCTTTTGGGCTCTGGCCCCACAGTAGTGTCTAGGAGAGTGTTACAATTAATGCTTTTTTAGCAGTTGCTGTCTATGGGCAGCTAAGTGTTAACCAGATCAGTGAAGAGTCAGGGTGACAGCATTTTACAACTTGCCCTCTGGTGTCCGGGTCCTTGTCTGGCATCCAGGAATAATCAGGTCACACAAACTTGAAGAATTGTGAATGTGGAGAATTTATTAAGCAGTGGAAGTGGCTCCCAGTGGAAGGGGAGCTGGAAAGGGTATGGTATGGGAAGGTGATCTTTCCCTGAAGCCTGGCCCTCCACAACTGGACTCCTTTCCAAAGTTGTGCTGTCTGAAGTTAAGCTGGATCTATCCATAGTCTCCAACATTCAGTTGCTTCTTCTCCACTCAATGTTCAGCTGCTTGTCCTTCTGCCAGCTGAGGTCTGGGATTTATGTGGGAAGAGGTGGGTCAAAAAACAGCATCCAGGCAGGAAAACAGGAGTGCCTGTTCTCATTGAGGGCTGCAGGTCCAAGCTTGAGAGTGGAGCTCTCACCAGGGACCCCTGCCCTCCTACCTCTTGTCTGTATGGATATTCCTTATTCCTGTTGCAAAGTTAATAGCAATGAAGACACACCCATCGCACATTTCTTTAATCACACAATCGGATATTTCTGATTCTCCCATAAACTGTTAAGACACTGTTTATACTGCAAGAACACTACTGGATACCAGAATTGTTACCAGTGCTCTTGAAGAGTTTCCAGTGATTATTATTACATTGTTTCCTTGTTCACTGTTTCAACATATGTAACGGACTAAATAAGACTGTTTGCTAACTTGATGTGTTCTTTAACAATCAAGAAGCAAAGTGCTTTCAATATTTCAGTAGACACAGGATTACTCTTAGCATAGGATTATGTCCATCTGTGACAGACTGGATTAAGAAAATGTGGCACATATACACCATGGAATACTATGCAGCCATAAAAAATGATGAGTTTGCATCCTTTGTAGGGACATGGATGCAGCTGGAAACCATCATTCTTGGCAAACTGTCACAAGAACAGAAAACAAAACACCGCATGTTCTCACTCATAGGTGGGAACTGAACAATGAGATCACTTGGACTCGGGAAGGGGAACATCACACATCGGGGCCTATCATGGGGAGGGGGGAGGGTGGAGGGATTGCATTGGGAGTTATACATGATATAAATGACGAATTGATGGGTGCTGACGAGTTGATGGGTGCAGCACACCAACATGGCACAAGTATACATATGTAACAAACCTGCACGTTATGCACATG
>NW_016807444.1:764582-851839 GCF_001698545.2 Rhinopithecus bieti | reverse complement strand
GCACTATTCACAATAGCAAAGACTTGGAATCAACCCAAATGTCCATCTGTGACAGACTGGATTAAGAAAATGTGGCACATATACACCATGGAATACTATGCAGCCATAAAAAAGGATGAGTTTGCGTCCTTTGTAGGGACATGGATGCAGCTGGAAACCATCATTCTTAGCAAACTATCACAAGAACAGAAAACCAAACACCGCATGTTCTCACTCATAGGTGGGAACTGAACGATGAGATCACTTGGACTCGGGAAGGGGAACATCACACACTGGGGCCTATCATGGGGAAGGGGGAGGGGGGAGTTATACCTGATATAAATGATGAATTGATGGGTGCTGATGAGTTGATGGGTGCAGTACACCAACATGGCACAAGTATACATATGTAACAAACCTGCACGTTATGCACATGTACCCTAGAACTTAAAGTATAATAAAAAATAAACAAAAAAATATACCTAATATGTTTTTGTCTTAGTGCATTCAGACTACTATAACAAAATACATTAAACTGGGTAGCTTATACATAACAGAAATCTGTTTCTTGCAGTTTTAGAAGCTGGGAAGTACAAGATTAAGATGTCAGCAGATTTGGTGTCTGGTGAGGGTTTGCTATCTGCTTCACAAATGGCACCTTTCCCACGCACCCTCACATGGTGGAAGGGGAAATGGAAGGGGCAATGAAAGGGGCAAATAAGCTCTGTTGGGCCTCATTTATAAGGGTACCAAGCCCATTCACGAGTGGTCTGCCCTTGATACCCAATCACTTCCCAAAGATTCCACCTAATAATACTATTGCATTAAGGATGAGGTTTCAATATGTAAATTTTGGGAGGACACACATTTCAGACCATAGCAATTTACTAGTAATTGTATTCTGTCAAATATCATGTTGCAGCCAAACTCCACTTAACCTTTCATTTAATGGTCATAGCTGACTCTCCTAGTTGTGTCAAAATAAATTTTATATTTATTTGCATCAAATTTGACCAAATAATATTTATTCTTTGCTACTGTGTTATTGCATTAGTTGAGAAACACATTCCTATAATAAATAGAGCTTACATTCAAATATCAGTAATAGCAATGCATAAAATCTTGGTTTTCTATGACATAAAGATTTTTTTAAAATTTAATTAAGTATTTTTAAGAAAAATCAAACGAATCTGATGTAAAAGTAATTCAAACTCATAAAAAAGTAAAAATGTGATATTTGAGTTACATGTTTTTAACATTAAAATTGCTTATAAAAGTAAAATATAAAATTAAGAATCTTTATAATTTTTTGAAAATACAATTGTGTAGGCATAGTGGAATATTTTCTAATAAGCCTAAGAGTCTCTAAAAATATTCTCTCCATTTTTTTGAATGTCACCTTTGAAAAATAATGGGCGCTGTGATGTAGGCCCAAATATGCTAGAAAATAAAAAAGCAAAAAACGTTATTACATATAGTAGTATATATATTAAAACCAGGTTTTCCATTTTCCATTCTAGTTCCAGAGAAGATTGAAAAGTGCACTCTACTCTGTCTTTCCCATTAAATGCAGCTACCAATGTGATCAGCTTCCATGTCCCATAGAACTGATATTTACAGTCTTTCAGAATAAACACAGAAACTGACTGTCCAGGTCTTAAAGTTTGAAACTTGCATTTGTCTTATCTGAGTTCCTTCCTCAGGAAACCAACCCTCAGGCATCCCAGATAGTATCAAGAAACTTAAACTCACCAGATCACCACATCCAGACAATGAGAAGCTAAATCCCTTGAATTAGGCCATTCTGGTATTGCTATAAAGAAATACCCAAGGCTGAACAATTTATAAAGAAAAGAGGCTTAATTGGCCCACAGTTCTGCAAGCTTTATAGGACCCACTATGCTGGCATCTGATCGGCTTTTGGGGACACCTCAGGGAATTTTTATTCATGGTAGAAGGCAAAGTGGGAGCAGGCACATCACAGGGCAAGAGTGGGAGCAAGATGGGGAAAAGTGTCACACACTTTTAAACAACCAGATATCACATGAACTCACTCATCACCAAGGGAATGGCACTAAGCCATTGATCCACCCCCATGATCCAAACACTTTCTATCACACCCACCTCCAACAATGGGGGTTGCATTTCAACATGAGATTTGAAGGGGAAAATTATCCAAACTGTATCAACCGTCATTCCTCATGATTTTCTAGCCATCCCTAATTTCTCTTTAGCCACATGTAGATATATTATTACCCCACTGTATAAACCCTCAATTTTATTAGACCAGAGATAAATTTAAGACTGATCTTCCATCTACTCAGGTGCAACACCTGAATAAAACCTTCTTTCCCAGAAATACTCGTTGTCTCAATGATTGGCTTTCTGTGCAGCAATCAGCAGGATCTAGACCAAACCGCTGGTGCTTCAGTAACACCAAACCTGAACCAAATCATGGAACACTTCTTTGAGAACTCTGAAAATTAAAACTTAATTTATAATTTAACCAATTAATTCAGCAGAGAAAAGAACTGGGAATATGAGGAGATGACAAATAAAAGTAGGAAGCCAATTTTGCTCATAAGCATACGGAACTATGTATAGTAAAACTGGAATTAGGAAAATAAAAATCACAGTAAAATGATCTATTAATTCTTCAGCATCTGATTAGTTATAGCTTTAAAGTTTGATAATATCAAATATTGCCAAGAATGTGGAAAACTAAAAACTCTCATTTACTGTAGTGGAATATATGTTTTATTATACACTTTGGGGTGGGTGATTACATAGAAACTGCCCAATCTTAATATGTGCTTATTCTGCAGTTCTCCCTTTATGAAAAATACACACATATCTGCATCATGTTTATGTACAAAGCTAAATATTTAAACAGTAGCCATATTTTATAAACTTTATTGAGCACCAACTAAACAAATTTAATAAGTTAAATTTATTAATTTATTTACTACTTGAAAATGAACCTATGAAGTAAGGACATTCATTATCTATATTTTAAAGATAAAGTTAGTTTAGAGCATACAGGCAACATGTGTTGGAACTACAATCCTAAGTAGACCTTCGGACATTTATACCACGAGAATATGGAGAATATAGAAAAGCCAAAGAAAATTGTGCCTGGATTATACAAGAACTAATACATATAAGCTCTAAGATGTGTTGTTAAAGGGGAAAAAACAATTTGTTGGGGGAAATATACATGAATTATTATTTCATTAGGATATTAACTATTTATGGAAAAAGAGAGAGAGAGAGCAAGAGAGCATGTGAAGGAAATACATGCCTAGACAAAAACTAAAATGTATATTTCTTTTGTCTTTCTTTTATTCTCTTTATTATTATTTTTTAATGAGACAGGGTCTTAGGCTCTGGCAATCCTCCCACCTCAGCCTCCTGAGGTGCTGGGACTACAGGCATATGCTACTATGTCCAGCTAATTTTTGATATTTTGTAGAGACAAGGTTTCACTATTTTGTCCAGCCTGGTCATTAACTCCAGGCATCAACTGATCCTCCTGTTTCAGCTTCCCAAAGTGCCAGGATTACAGGTGTAAGCCACTATACCCAGCCTATTTTAAACCATTAATTTTGGTTATCTCTTTGGGTAGTCATCACAACGGCAAGCTAGGTTAATGTCTGCTTTCTCTTTATATTCTCCATATTTCTATAAATTTTTAATATTAGAATTTATACAAACACAACTTATGCAAAACAAGTCATATTAAAATATGAAAATTAAAAATAAGCTTAATGAATTGCATCATTTTTGTAATAAAATCCTTGTAATATAATACCCTTATGTTTAAAGACAAATTCTCATTCTATATTGTGAACTAGATGTGCAGTTCAAATTGCTAATCCATTACACTATCTCCTGTACCAGTTGGGCAAAGTCCTAAATTCAGCAATAATTAATTAATAAAATAAATAATAAGTGTTAAAACACCTAAAATAAAATGACACGAGAAGAAAAGGAAAGCAAAATAACATACTAAATATGGTATACATTGTTTGGTTTCCAATAAAGCCTTTGGAAGGATTTTTAGCTGATTCTTTAGCCTCCCCTCCCTCAGTGATACCTGAAGATTTTATCTTCTTGAACAGTTTTCCTAGAAACATTTACTCAGGAAATTTACAGGAGGTTATGTATGTAGACTCAGAGTGTGGACTATAGTGGACCAAGCCCCTCATTGTTGAGATCAAGTTGTGAGTGATCAGATAACACAGCTGCAGTGGGGTATGGGCTAGTTAGGCACAGCTGAGGAAGCTGTGGAACTCATGACCATATGCCCTGTATAGACCATGTATAAATCTATAAGTTACCCCAGAACTTAGGGCTTTCCCTTGCTGAGGTTCCCTCTTGCTGAGATTGTCCATGAACTTCCAGCCTTAGTACCTGTGACCCTGAACTTCCTAAGTGGGACAATAGAAACTGCCTGGAAGTAACTACACCTTCACTGTGTGATTGTTTTTGCATGCTTTGTTATTTTTTGGCTTCTTTCTTAAAGCAAAATTAATTTGATGTTGGGTGAGATTATCAATTCTTTCCCAAGACCACTGTAGATAAAAGTCCAAAATGGCTATTTTGATTATGTAAAACAAACTAACAAAAACAAATATGAAGGCAAAATGTGATAACTAAAAAAAAAAAGTTAAATACTAAAGAATCCCTTTAGTTATGACAGTGTTGAACTTTACTTGAACCTATATCAAATACAAATTTCACTGGACAAGTTAAACAGTCAAGGAAGACTTTATTCAAAACTATTGCAGTAGGAGTGAAGACTATTGCAATAAACAAGAGAGATAAAACTCAACTCCACTGAAGCAAATGGCAAAGTCATTTGTTAATGCTGGGTGAGCTCATTGAAAAGTACTAGAGTACATTAAGTGGAAGGTTGGTCAATATGATTAAGTCATCTGTGTTTATTAATTGGCTCATATTGAACTTAGGCTCCCACCCTCCTATAAAGACTAGAAGATAGAAGCTCTATCTTTCTTAATAATTATATTTCAAAGGGATGGCTGTGTAGGGTCCTCAAGAAAGAAATTCCTGGGTTGTAAACCTGGCAAGTGGCTGGGTGAAGATTTGCATTCCATAGAAGCAGAGAAAAAATGTACAATAGTAAATTTTCTGAAGAAATTTTCTAAGAAGAGGAAGGTCAGCTGCCCAGAGTCAGAAGAAGCTTGCCAAACTTGAGTGGAGCTGAGAAGAATATTAAGACTGTCTTGGTCACTTGTGATCCTGGAAAATAGCAAAGATTAAGAAATTCCCCTAACATTTTGTGCTCCTGAAAGAGACTTACTGCAAAGAACAACCCTTCTTATATGCCTTAGAGAAGACTCATGGATGCTGTCTTTTTTTTTAATCTGTGACAAGACCAAAAGCAAACTCTCCAAATTGCCATTCTTTGCCTCATATATGATTAGCTGTACTACTTGTCCTCACTGATTAATCAGAACAAAATACTTGTCCATGAAACTTTGGTTAAATGTTTTCTTTTCCCCTAGGTCCCTGCATTTTGATCTTCACTCAGCTAGAGACAAAACACAGCCCCCCGCACCCCTTAGCAGTCCCTCCTGAGATAAGCCGGCCTCATGATCATTCTCTGATCTGCTAGTCCAGCAAGACATCTGGTTTTTAATTTGTTCACTCCTCCCTATAGTAGAAAAAATGTTTTTTTGCCTAACCCTTGGAGATATTTTGGTCTGGAGTATTCTCCCTATTGTGATATTTCCTCTCCCTCCTCTTGCAATGGTTCATGTGAGTAAAGTCACTCCTTAGTAAGTCTGCATTGATTTCTTATTTAATGCAGTATGTTTAGAATTTCAATTTCAACATTTTTTTTTTCTATTTTCCCAGCCTTTCCAGAAATCTCCTTTGCCTCTCTCTACTGGTGCAAATATGGTTTCTGAGACCCACAGACAATCCTAGAACACTTGTTCTTTATTATAATGAGACCACAAGATGGGAAAATGCTTTTTATTAAATTAAGAGTGTTTTCCATAAATAATCAATGTATGTCAAACAGTATTAAAAAGAAACAGACTTCTCTTTGAAACATAGCAATATGATTTTAAAATATAAGAATTATTGCATTGAAATACATAAAAGAGTTTATTTTGACAGATGTATGTGTGATTAAAACCAATGAGCTATGAAAGTGTCCAAAATCATAAAACCTTGAGAATTTTTATTAAACGCCACCAAATAATTTTTTATTTTAAATTGACTTTTCAGTTTCCCTAGTGTTGCATTTTCCTCTTGGTCAATCATTGTTATGTATGATAAGCTGTGTATTTGCCCTGCTCACCCCGCCAAAGGGACCCAAGAGGTGGTACTGACACAAAACAGCTGACATCACTGAATTTGTGTACTTCAATGTTGTGAGCTCCCTAATATTCTTACATTAAATGTTTTCACTGCTTAAAATAATCACAGACTCCTGTCTTCTTCCTCTTGTCTTTCCTTCCCTCTCTATTATTTTGCAAACAAGGATTTTACTAATACTTATTCATAGCATAATAGTTTGATCATAAGTTTTTATAACAAGGCAATAATTTTAGAGATGGAAAATGATAGTAAATGTCACATGGTCTCCTCCTGCAAACACAAGGAATATAAAGTATTCCCCATGTCCTTCACTATAAAACCCAGTATCATTGTCTTCAATAGGAAGGATGTAATCATGAGTCCAGCTGACACAATGAATGTAATTCTGCTTCTTAGGCAAAATGCAAAACAATGCCCTTTTGTCAGAATCCATGTAGGCCAACAGTAAACATCGAATTCTTTTTCCCAGTGGATCTCAAGGAAAAAAAAAAAAAAAAAAAAGATGAAGATGTCCTTGAGAGAGGGACGCTGAGCAATTTTACTGGTAGCTATTGAAACCCATGTAAATACTTTTATACTATTTCCTCAATTACTTAACTAGTAAAATATAACTTTGGCAAAAATACAAAGAGTGATAGTAAAATAGAAAAGTCAAAGCCTTTCTTTAAATCCTGAGGGTAAAGCAGAGGTGAGAAAATTCATCTCTAAGGAAGTAAAAAAGTAAAATGAGTTACTAGTGAAAGAGATAAAAAATGTGAGGGAAAGTATTTTTTAAATCACTCTTGGGGGAAATATTGAGAAGAAACTGGAGAGCAGTACAAAGTTAAGATTTAATTTTTTTTCTAAATGAAAATGTATTGCATAATGAAGACAAGGAGAAGATTAAAGACAGGCTAAAATATTTTAAAGTCACAATAATAATATATAAAGATATTAGAATTCTACTTGTATGAACATTGAGATTGTATAAAGTAATGACATCTGTGGGAACAAAAAGGAAAAATTGAGTTCATGTAAAATATTTATGCATTAGGAAAGCATTTAAAATATGAGTAAAATGCATGCTTATGCTGATATGTTGAAAAAATAACAGCAAAATGCACAGTTCAAAAGTAAAATAGTTATTTTTCATATTGATATTTACATATTGGTATAGTTTGATTTATATCTCTGGCCTTGATTTCTTAAGTAAAGTAACAAATCAGAAAGATTTTTAAAAGTTTTTAATCTTCACACCTGTGGTATCATTGCCTTCAATATATAACAAAGTAAAGATTGACTATTGTAGTCAGAAGAGACTGAGTTCTCCCAGCCTTTGGAGACAGGTGCTATTGGGATATGAACCAAATCCAACGCTTGACCTTACAATGTGAACAAAAGCTACTGGGGTTGGCTCCTTCTTTGAAAGGAACAGTAGATAGTAGATAGATAAAAATATTTCCACTCAATAGTAGCTAATACAATTTATTGTACAACATGAATCTTTATAATTTTTAAAAACCCACAAATAATATACTACAATAAATAAAACAAAACAAAGATGCAGAAACTCAGCATTCCAGTCTTTTAGGTTATCGAGAAACATTAAATAATAAAAGAGCAGCTCCATATTCAAAAATTGAGAGGGCATTTCAGGCAAAGCAGCCCTACCATGCATTGCATACTCTCCCTATTCAAGTGGCATTGTAAAATCAAGATTACCAAAACCTTTTTGAAGAATTGTCAAATAAAAAGAAAACCAGAGCATCACAGCCATGTCTTCACTGTTTTCTTACCCACTTACCAAAACAGAAGACTCTGGGCAGGACTGAAAGTTGATATTAGTAGAATAATAACTATCTAGGTACAATAAAGTTAAGATGAAATGAAGACATCCTAGAGAAGATATTGACTATGCTGTTGAATACATACATCTGGAATTCAAAAGAGTCATGGAGTCCTGATCATAGAAGTTCTATGCAAATGCTGAAAAGACGACAGAAACAGTAGGGATAGAAATATTTAAAACAATCTGAAGTCTAATCTGGAGATTTCAACATTTAGAGGTCTACAAGAGATGTAAACATAGGGGCAAAATTAGGAAGACTTAGGACTTGTCACACAATAGGCTAAGGAATACTTGAGTACCTTTGGTTGTACGGTTTGGATTATTTATAGATGAATGTGATAGTTATTCATTGTCTCAAACGCAAATATTATTTCTGCCTACTATACATAGGTTTTTTAATCCTTGAATGTCTTTTGTTTTTCCATTTTGCCTGAGGCTGGCCTTCATATCATGATAAATTTATGGATATAAGATGTAACAATAATTTTTTATTGCTTTTATGTCCTAGAGATAATCTTTTCTCTTTTGGATCCTAGTGAGTCTGCAAGTTTACAGACTAAAGGAAAATAAATAAATAAACCAGAATAAATGTGCGTTCTTCTTGGTTTTGTTGGATGCTCTTAAATATAATATGTTAGATAATTTTTACTGTTTTTTACATTTTGGTGGTATTGTTAATATTTACTAGATTGAATACTATTGGTTAACCATGAAACATTTGCGCAAGACATTTTTCTGCTCTCTAAATTTTTAAACATTATGATTAACACCACCTTGGCTTTTAGTCATAATATAATCACTATAGGGGACAAGAGAGTAATTTTTAATATTTTAATGTTATTACTTAGTGTTGCTGTTGTTTTTATAATTAAACACAGTATGGAAATAAAGGAAGTTAATTATGAAGACAATTATTTCTATATTCCTTTAGCCAGAAAAGCTTAAATTGGGATTAATGAATGGCTGGAGGAGCTTTTAAGAAAACATTTTGTTGAGGTAAACTTGATGTATTAAAAAATTGCACAGATTTTGAGTAAACAATATAATAAGTTTTCACAAATAAAAGTATCTGAGAAACTTTCACCACACCAAGATAGTGAACATCCCCAAAGGCTTCCTGTAACCCACTTTCCCCCTCAACACCATCTATAGACAACCATTGAACTTCTATCTCTTATTATAGATTAGATTGCATATTTTGGAAATGTAAATGCAGTACATAGTCTTCATCTCCTAGCTGATTTACCTCAGCATAAGGATTCTGAAAATCATCTGTGTTTTTATTTCATTTATGTAATTGTATATATAAATATTGGCTTTTTTATTCCCAAGTAGCATAATATTACAGGGATATACTACAATGTATCAATTCATTCACCATTTAGGGATAGTTGATTGTTACCAGATTTGGACTATTAAAAATAAAGCTACATGAGTTATATACAAGTCTTTATACAGATAGTCACGTTCGTTAATTGGGAATTACCTAACAGTGGAAGGTTAGGTGTCCTACTTTGAGCTGCTACAACAAAATACCTTAGATGGGATAATTTATAAATAATAGAAATTTATTTCTCACAATTCTGGGGTCTGAAAAGGGTCACCCTGCTTCGTAGCTAGTGCCTGTTGCTGCATGCTTACATAGCAGAAGGGTAGAAAAGCAAATGGAGCAAAGTCACATCCTCCAGCCCCTCCTTTTTTTCATTTATTATTTTTAATTGACACATAATAATTGTACATATAAGGACACTAATCCTATCCATGAATGAGGAGCCCTCATGGCCTAATCAACTCCCAAAGGCCCCTTTTCTGTGGTTTAAGTTCCATTATATGAATTTGGAAGGACACACACATTGGAACTATAGCACTGGGTTATATGTAGGTGAATATCTAACCCTTTAATAAACTGCCAACTGTTTTACAGATCCACAAGCAGTGTAGGAGAGCACGATTTGCTCTTTACTCTCACCAGCACTTGGAATGGTCAGTTTTTGCTTTCATTGTTGCTCTTTGTTGTTTCCATATATTAGTAATAACTTCATTACCATTATTATTTTAATCATCACTAAGTCTGTGTCATCATATCTTACAATGGTTTTCATTCGCTTTTTGTGATGATATTTAGCTTTTCATGTGATTGTCATACCTAACCTCCTTATGCCTTCTTTTACGAAGTGTCAATTTACTTTTATCCATTTTTAATTCAACTGTTTGCCTAATTATAGAGGTGTTAAAATTCTTTAATCTGATTGGAAGTCTTCTATGTGATGTATGTATTTGAAATTGCAAATAAATTATTCTAGTATATGATTGGCTTTTTTTTAAGGATGCCATTTTTTAAAGTAACTTTACTTTAAAAAAAAACTATACTATACTTTAATGAAGTATAATTAACTCATTTTAAAAGATGGTTTGTGTGTTTTGTATTGTGTCTAAGAAAGCTTTGCCTATGCCAGTGTGACAAAATACATCTCCAACTCTTCTCCTAAAAATGCTATATTTGTAGGTTTTACATTTAAGCCTATGATCCCCATTAAGTTAATGCTTTGTGTATGATGTGAGGTAAGGGTCTGTATTCATGTTGGCCCAGCACCATTTTTTGAATAGACATTCTTTTCCCCTCTGAAATACCTTTGCACCTTTGTTAAAATTAATTGGCAATATAATGTGTAAGTCTAAATCTGAACTGTGTTTTTGGTGCTACTTATCTGTTATGAATACCATCTCACCAAGTAATAAACTGTCTTGATAACAGTACTTTATGTGATGTCTTGAATTCAAGCAAGGTAAGTCCTCCAAATTTGTTCTTGATTTTAAAAATCTCTTTGATTTTTTTGGGAGCATGCATTTCCTTGTAAATTTAGAAGCCTGTTGTAAATTTACACACACACACACACACACACAAACAAAGAAAAAAAAAAGCAAAAATTTTAATTGGAATTATACTGAATTTGTAGATAGATCACTTTGCAAAGAGTTATCATCTTAACACCAAGGCCTGTTGTGGGGTGGGAGAATCGGGGAGGGATAGCATTAGGAGAAATACCTAATGCAAATGACGAGTTACTGGGTGCAGCAAACCAACATGGCACATGTATACATATGTAACAAACCTGCACATTGTGCACATGTACCCTAGAACTTAAAGTATAATAAAAAAATTAATTCCTCCCATCAGAGAATATACTATATATTTCCATTTATTTAGGTCTTCTTTAACTTCTCTCAGAAAATCATTAACAGTTCTTAGTTTAGAGGTCTTAGATGTCTTCATTAGATTCCTTCTTAAGCACTTTGTATCCTTGGCTCTAATACAAAAATAGACAGACATACAGATAGATATATTTTATTTTCCAATAGGTTTTTGCTAATATATATTTAATTTTTTAATATAGTTTTACCTTGTATGTTGTTACTTTGCTAGGTTCATCTTAGTTCTAGAAGTTTGGTTGCTATTCTCATTTGTACATAAGGACATATGTACTTATTCCGTTCCGATGTTTATTAATTTTATTATTATTCTTTGCTCAAATGTGATTACTAATAAAATGTCCAATAAAATGTCTAAAACAGGAGCTATTATATTCTTCCTGGTCTTAGGAAACAACTTGGTGTTTCACCAGTTAAGAATAACATTAACTGGATTTCTTTCAGAAAATGGCCTATGTCAGCCTGAGGAAGTACTAACTTAGAGTTTTGAGTTTTATGTTTAATAGCAGTAAACTGATTTTATGCGCTTATTTAAATGATCTTTTATTTCATATAATTTTCCCTTTTATTTTGTTAATATCATTAATTACATTGATTAGTTTTCAAATTTTAAACCCTGGTGAATTGCTTGGATTAATCTCACTTTTCATATCTATTTTGTTTTGTGCATTGTTGAAATCAATTTGGTAAGATTTAATTAAGATATATTGCATCTATATCTATGAGAAATATCAATCTATAATTTTCTCCTCCTTTTCTTTCTCTTATTTGTCCTCTTTTGCCTCTTTTTGCTCTTCTTCTGTTTCCTTTTTCTTTTACTTCATTTTCTCTTTTTTTTCCCATTCTTTTTGTTAATATCTTGTCAGTCTTTGTCTTAAAGTTATATTGGCCTACCAAAATAAATTGGATTGTGTTTAATCCACTTTCTTTTATACAGTTTTTTTTTTTGTAAAATTGCTACTATTTTTTATTTGAATGTTTGATAGAATTCATTAGTGTAATCATTAGGGTCTGGAATTTACTTTGAGGAAAATTTTTATTAACCAATTAAATTCCTTTAATGGATATATGGCAACTCAAGTGTGTGTGTGTGTGTGTGTGTGTGTGTGTGTGTGTGTGTGTGTTCTTTCGTTCTCATACAATTAGAGCGTCCCCTTGTTCAGTTATTTCCTCTCTTTTCCGGATTCCTCCATAACAACCTTAGCCACCCATGCCTGTGTTAGTCTACGACTATGGAGAACACTTGGAAAAGCTGAAAGAGAAAGTGAGAAACTCAAATAGTGGATGAGTCGTTTTATCAGATGTTGACTCTCTACCACAATCTTACTATCATTGTTTAAGTATCAGAGCCTACCTTTTCTTTTCTCTCTCTTTTTCTCTTTTCTTTTTTAAAATATATTGTCCAGAATTTAAATCAGCAGACTGAGTGGACTGTAGGGGACCTATATCACCATAATAGCCCTGGAACTCCTTGATGTTATTCAAAAGCACCAAGACTATATTCACAACTAAATTTGGATGCATTTCACATCATTTCTTCAGATGCAACTAAAATGAAATTTATGTCCACAGTTGAAGGATGTGGATAAAAAACAGTGTGGATTTTTGGATTATCTTCTCTCTCAAACTTTCTATTATTAATTGTAACTTTTTGACTATCCTTATATTTCACGCTGACTCAGAAACAAGAGATCTTTTTTATCCAGGTACTCCTTCTTTTTAACCTGGTTTCTCTACCATCTTGAAGTCTCAGTAACTTTCTCTATATTGTAATTCTGAGTTCTACATAAGCCATTTCTTTGATATTAGTTTGTGTCATCTCTGAGTGGAAGTCTATTTTCTTCCTAGAACATGAGCAACTTGGATCCTCCCTCTTGAATTCAGTTCAGATAATAAATCTACTGTGTTACATCCTAACTCTATCAGGGAAGTGTTATTGCGTGTTATTATTACTATGATTATTCACATTTATTTTAACACAACTAAGATTGAGAATCAGTATTCCAGGTCAATTGATGAGAAAACCAGAGTCTATTCATTTTAGCATAGGTAAGCAAAAGAAAAGTGCCACATACTGCTACTCCTTTAGCTTTACTTTTTTTCCAGTATATTTCATTGTATATTTCTCAATGGAATTAATCTAGGCAATTCTATTGCCTCTGAAAGTTCTCCATGAAATTATTTCCAAAAAACTCAAACTATCTCTATATCATCTTTCTGAAGCAAAGTAGTGGTTCCTTAAAAACCCAGCACAATTTATTTGTCTCATTGTATATCCAGGGTTCTTGTATTTACTATTGGGTTAAAAATTGTTGTCTTAATTCATGTGTACAAGGACTTGATGTTTATATGTAGATTTCATGTTCCTTGAAAGACTTTGCTGATTCCAGCTCATAAAATTTGAGTTATTTTAATCCCATCTCATTAGTCAGCCTACTCACTCAATCTCTCATGTTGTTGTTTTGTTGAGCCTGTTTTTTTTTTTTGTTTGTTTGTTTTTTTCTATATCTACAGATTGGGATTTCTATAACTGAACATATTCTAAGAGGTGAATTTCACAACAGATGAGGTAAAGGCAAATCATTATTTTCATGCTTCTCTAAAAACGTTTTTTCTTGCTTTCAACAAAAGTTGCACAAATAAAAAAGCTCAGCTATATTAATTATTCTTCAACATTTTACTACAATGATGAATTATACAGAATGCTATACTTACACAACACCAAATTATTTTATATATATATATTAATATTTATTTATTTATATACTATCTCCATACTGTTGGGTCTACTTTGGTTAACTTCTCAGTACCTTGGTTTTGAGTCTCCACCGATACATCTGAGATTAAGTCAGATGCCTACATTGTTAAAATAGCCATTGCTTTCAAAATTTTATTAAAAGTTCACCTCCTTTTTTTAGTATCAATAGTAGTACTTCACGTTTATATACATGTAAAGTCACAAAAAGCAGAAAGTAGCAATTACTGTAAAATCATTAAATTGTATACAGTTGTGAGTGAAGTTACAGAATGATGAAGAAGAAGTGGGATAAATTCCTTAAAAAAAAAATGAGAGTTCTTTTTCTGAGTGAAATTTATTTTCTAAAAGAAAACACTTCAAAAATTAAATTAATTTAAAATATGCCAAAATCTTAAATATATAATTAATGGCATTGAGGTTTTTAACTTGCTTTTGTGTGGTTGTGGAAATTTATTCACGAAATCTTTTTAAAGTTAATACTAGGGCATGACAAAGGATAAACCGACATTTAGGCTTAATATCAGAACATGCTTTCAGGTGCCTTTAATGTAAGTTGAGTATCAACCCTGTCCAGTTGAGATCAGGACTATCCAGACATTCCATTTAGTATTAGCCTAATTAGTGTTATTTCCCAAATATGTCATTAAATTGGTAGTTATGGAATATTTACCAGCCCTGGTAATTGTATAAAACCAATTACAGCTATTTATTTTTTTTTTTTTTAAATTTGAAAACAAAAAGTCAAAACTCTGTTAACAAAGTCAAACATTTTATGTTACCAGCCAAACAGAAAAACAATTCTAGAGAAAAACAAAAACTATGTTCCTAATTAGAATTAGAGTCTATAAAATTAAGATCTTAAAATCAACTTAATGAAATGAAGATATTTCAGGCAAATGCCAGAAATCTTCACGTGAAGAAGCAGTTTATACTTATACTCTGGAAAGGTGCTAGAGAGTTGGGTTTGTGAGAAATTAAAAATGGAAAGAGAAACCTCGTCCAGTCATTTCACCTACCTGGACCTAACAGCATTAAAGAAGATATTGAAGACCAGTTAGAAGTACACTTTGGGAGGTTGGCAAGGGGGCAGATGATCTGAGGTCATGAGTTCGAGACCAGCCTGAACAACATGGTGAAACCCGGTCAGGTCTCTACTAAAAAGACTAAAAAAAAAAAAAAAAACAAACAAACAATTAGCTGGGTATGGTGGTGCATGCCTGTATCCCGCTTAACTCGGGAGGCTGAGACAGGAAAAAGTGCTTTTGAACTCAGGGAGGCCAAGGGTTGCAGTGACCGAGATCATACATCCACTCCGCCAGGGCAACAAAGAGTAAACTCTGTCCAAACAAAACAAAACAAAATAATAACACGTGGGGAAATTTCTGAATTACAGAATTTTTATTTTTCATTGCGCAATCTCTCATAATCTCACTATATATAACACACACATACTATATATAGAGAGTTTATATAAGTGGATTTTATTATATATACACACATTATATATATATATTTAATATATAAAATGTGTGTACACACACATATACACATCAATTAAGCCATAAATTAAGACTGAGAGATAACTTAATACTAGCATCTAATAATAAAAGGCATACATCTGAAATGAGAAAAACATTTTCTGGCTTTTCCATATGGAATCCTAAAGCTCTGTCTCATGAAATTGGCTGTGTGAAAGAAGTTAATTCCATATCACCCCTTGTGGATACAGCCATATTCAGAGTCCTGTAGGAAATAAACACATTTCCAAAACCTCTAGGATGTGTGGAGCTTTTATTTAAAAAAAAAAATAAAGGATGCAAGAAGGCTGAAGAAAATCAGGATTTTGGCAATGTTGGGACTCCTATTTCAGAAACGCACAATTCTCCAATTCTCCCAGCAGTAAATTAAATGTCCCTGTTTCCTGAGAAGTTTCCACGGCCCCTGAAAATCATTGATGTTTTCATCTAATAAATTTACACATCCTACTATAATACAGTTATACTGTTAAAACTGTGGCTAACCATTTACACTTACATGAAAATCAATGATTAACAATGCACTTCCCTACAATACACTTACAGGGAATGGCTAAAAGTTTGCTTCACAGTTCAAATACTCAAAAACGTTTGCATTCTTCAGAGTGACACTACTTTTTAACTGCTGTTTATAGTGCAATATCATTCTCCACCCTGCAGTTCCCTTAGATACTACTGTAATTATCAACAGTTAAAGGATATTCACAATATGCAGAAAAACTCAAGATTTCTCAGAATACTTAGGAAATTTTATCTGAGTTTGTATATTTCAAACTCAGATGGTAATATAATCTCAGATAATGATCTCTGTTTTCTCTTCTTTTGTCTCCATCGAAAGCATACTGATATGATACCTCACTGCATCTAATTTGCCATTCCCTGTTTGTAACATTATACTCTAACCTGGCTAGAATTTACAGAACATCTATTCTGTCTTCTCTGTGACTCAAAGTTATAATGTGCCATTTCTCTAAAAAAAAAAAAAAAAAAAAAAAGTATATTTTCCATTTTTGCTGTGCTCTAAAATCAAAGTTGTGTCCTTACATAAAATGTAATACAAAAAATGCTACCTCTAAGATTGTTTAAGGCATACACATATTGAGGGCAGCGGTGGGCTGTCCGGAGTGGCCATTGCCATTGCTCCGGCTGCAGTGGGGAGGAGTGAGCAGTGGTGGCAAGAGCAGAAGTGGCGGCTGTGGGATCCCTGTGCCCCCACATCCTGTGTGCCCCATGTCCTCAAAGCAGATGACTGCACTGCCCTCACCCTCACGTGGTCTTGGGGTATCTGCCGAGAGCCTCCACTGCTCCAGACCCTGGCCCTAGGTCACTGCTCTCACCTGCCCCCACTGTGGGGAAAGCAAGGGGAGGAGATAGACAGTCCCTGGCACCTCCCTCTGGGAGTCCCCAAGAACCTGCCACCCCAGGGCAGCTGTGATAGAGCCTGGCTAAGTAGCCCACCAGAAGGGGAGTAGCGCCATGGGGCAGAAATGGGCCCTGAGGTGGAGCTGGGCCTGAGGTGTGGCTGCACTTGCACACTGAGGCCCAGGGGGTGGAACTGGGGCCATGCCTAGGGGCCCTGGGGTGGGAAGTGGGAATGGAGCCCACTTCAGGGACCCAGCCAGCAGCGCGGCCACCGCACCCACCCTGCTGGGGGTGCCAGCTTCCTGTGCCTTGGGAGAAGGCTCTGTATAGTGACTTCTGGGGCCATGTCCCCAGAGTCCTCTCCGCATTGAGGTAATTGCTGAGCCTGACACTCCTGAAGGTCAGGCTCAGGCCTCCTATTGACTCCTGGAGCCCCTCTAGGCAGGGCCATGAGCCAGGTGATGGGGAACCCCGGGCCGTCCTTGTGGCTGGGGCCACAGGGCTGGGGGCAGTTTATGGCAACATTGCCCTGCCCAGGAGGCCAGCCAGTGCCCAGGGAGGACCTGGAGCTCATGCCCCAGGCTGCAAGGAAGCATGGCCAGGTCTGCATTCTCCAGGAAGCTGGCAGGAGCCGGCGACAAGCAGGATGTGATGTTGTTTATCTAATTTCTTAGGTCTGGTAGTAATTGTTTTGTAAACTTGGGAGCTCCAGTGTTAGGTGCATATATATTTAGGATTGTGATATTTTCCTGTTGGACAAGGCCTTTTATCATTATATAATTAATGTTCCTCTTTGTCTTTTTTAACTGCTGTTGCTTTAAAGTTTGTTTTGTGTGATATAAGAATAGCTACTCCTGCTCACTTTTGATGTCCATTTACATGGAATGTCTTTTTCCACCCCTTTACCTAAGGTTATATGAGTCCTTATGTGTTAGGTGAGTCTCTTGAAGGCAGCAGATACCTAGTTAATAAATTATTATCCATTTTGTAATTCTGTATCTTTTAAGTGGAGCATTTAGACCATTTACATTTGATGTTAATATTAAGATGCAAGGTACTATTCCATTCATTGTGCTATTTGTTGCCTGAACACCTTGTTGTTGTTTTTATTGTATTTTTGTTTTATAGGTCCTGTGAAATTTGTGCTTTAAAGAGGTGCTGTTTTGATGTGTTTCCAGAATTTGTTTCAAGATTTAGAGCTCCTTTTAGCAGTTACTGTGATGCTAGCTTGGTAATGACGAATTCTCTCAGCATTTGTTTGTCTGAAAAAGACTGTATCTTTCCTTCATTTATGACGCTTAGTTTTGTTGCATACAAAATTATTGACTGAAAATTGTTTTGTTTAAGGAGGCTGAAGATAGGGCCCCAATCTCCTTAGCTTGTAGGGTTTCTGCTGACAATCTCTTGTTAATCTGATAGGTTTTTCTTTTTAGTTTATCTGGTGCTTTTGCATCATAGCTCTTAAGATTCTGTTCTTTGTCTTGACTTTTTATAACCTGATGACTATATGCCTAGGCAATGATCTTTTTGCAATGAGTTTCTCAGGTATTCTTTAAGCTTCTCATGCTTTGACGTCTGGATCTCTACAAAGACCAGGAAAGTTTTCCTTGATTATTCCCCCAAATATGTTTTCCAAATTTTTAGATTTCTCTTCTTCCTCAGGAACACCAGTTATTCTTAGGTTTGGTCATGTAACATAATCCCATACTTCCTGGAGACTTTGTTCATTTTTTGTTTGCTTGTTTATTCTTTTTTCTTTGACTTTGATGGATTATTTCAAAACCTTGTCTTCAAGCTCCGAAATTCTTTCTTCTGCTTGTTCAATTCTGCTGTGGAGCCTTTTCTAGTACATTTTCCATTACTCTAAGAGTGTCCTTTATTTCCTGAACTTGTGATTGTTTTTTATTTATGCTACTATTTCACTAAAGATTTCTCGCCTCATATCTTGTTTATTTTTTTTTACCTCCTTAAGTTGGACTTCACCTTTCTTTAGTATCTCCTTGATTAGCTTAATAATTGACATTTTGAATTATTTTTCTGGCAATTCAGGGATTTCTTCTTGGTTTGGATCCATTGCTGGTAAGCCACTGTGATTTTTGGGGGGTGTGAAAGAACCTTGTTTTGTCATATTACCAGAATTGGTTTTTCTGGTAATATGTTTGTTTGCTTCCTTCTCATTTGAGTAGGCTATGTCAGAAGGAAGATACAGGACTCAAGCCTTCTGTCAAGATTCTTTTGTCCCATGCGGTGCTCCCTTGATATTGTACTCTCCCCATTTCCTAGGGATGTGGCTCCCTGAGAGGCAAACTGTAGTGATTGTTATTTCTTTTCTGGATCTAGCCACCCAGCAGGGCTGCCAGATTCCAGGCTGGTACTGGGAGATGTCTGCACAGTGTCCTGTGTGATGTGAACCATCTTCAGGTCTCTCAGCCATAAATACTAGCACCAGCTCTGGTGGAGGTGGCAGGGGAGTAAAGTGGATTTTGTGAGGGTCCTTAGTTTTAGTTGTTTAATGCACTAGTTTTGTGCTGGTTGGCCTCCTGCCAGGAGGTGATGCTTTCAAAAGAGCATCAGCTGTGGTAGTATAGGCAAGGCCCTGGAACTGCCAAGAGAATATGACCTTTGTCTTCCTCTACCAGGGTCAGTAGGGAAGAACTACCAGGTGGGGCAGTGATAGGCATGTCTGAGCTCAGACTCTTCTTAGGTGGGGCTTGATGTGGCTGCTATGGGGGATGAGAGTGTGCTTCCCTGGTCAATGGAGTTATATTCCCAGGAGGATTATGACTGCCTCACTGTGTCATGCAGGTTGTCAGGGAAGTGGAAGAAAGCAGCAGTTACAGGCCTCACCCAGCTCCCACTCAATCCCAAAGGCCAGTCTCACTCACACTGTGGCCACCTCAACAGCATTGAGTTTGTTTGCAGGAAGTAGGTGAGCAGGGCTGGGAACTTGCCCCAGGCTACTAGCCTCCTGGCTGAGAAACCACACAGGGCTTTTGCGTCTCCCTGCCTGTTGAGTCTGTAACACCAGATTCATGCCCTCCCAAGTTCTGGCCAGGAATTTTTGCATTCAGTTGGAATTGTTACAAAATTCAGCTGGAGGTTTCCTTCTTTCTGTGGTCTTTTCCCAGTTCCTCTGCAGCCCTCCCCAAGGACCCCTGAGACAAGTCAGAAATGGCTTCCCTGGGGACCCAGAGAGCCCACAGGACTTTTCCTGTTGGTTCCTCTACCCCTGTATTTCACTTGGCTCCCTAAAATATCTCGGCTCCAGGTAAGGTCATAGTCTTCTCCTGTGATCTGGACACACACCAGGGAAGGTGTGTGTTTGAGGGTGTATGATCCCCACTTCCCACTTTCACAATTTGGGCACGCAGTATTTGGACTGTCTCCCAGGTCCTAGAGGAGAAATTTGTTTCCTTCAAAGGGTCTGTGGATTATCTTGGCTTTCCTGGTGTATTCCTACAGTCTTTCTTGGAGCAAAAGTTCATGATGCAAGTCTCCACATGCTGCTCTTTCCATCCAAATTCTCTCTTCCTTTCTTTTCCATTATTTTTTCTCTTTTTCAAGTTACAAGTTTAGAGATAATTCTATCTTTGTTAGGCTCTTCAGAGATATTAATTTCAGAAATTACATTTGCTTATTTATCTGGGTGACGATGTGTGTGTGTTTTTATGTGCAGTTTTCTCCCAATTAGAAAAAAATGTTCACAGGAAGTGACTGCCTTAGTTATTTGAGGTTTATTAGTAGTACCTTTTTAAAAAAATTGGATGGCCGTGTATTGCTTATGGCAAAGTATCTTACTAATAGTCAAAACTCTAGTTCAATGAGGTACATCTGTTTGAAAATAAGTTTATGAATTTACACAGCATTTGAAATTTAATTTAAATGCAGTTTTGTTCTCAAAAGAATTTTGATTAGTTTTAGAATTTCAGTAAATACAACAACAGATGTACTTTAGAAGCAGGAGATGAATCTACATAAATTCAAAAAAGCAAAGTCCTTTGAAATTCCATTGGTTTTGTTGTTGTTGTTGTTTTCCCCTTTTGTCAGCATTTTACCAGCACTGTACAGAAATATATGTGAATACACAGATGTTGAAACTGTGCATAAGTCCTAATATTTAAGGAACAGATGGCTGAGGAAATGTGATCATTTACTATGTATATATATGTTTTTATACATATAAACTAGCTTGTCTGTAAACTCACATTTACTCAGCAGCATATATATTGCATTAGTAGCTTTTTTATCTTATTAAAAATTAGCAGAATGTTCATAGATTACCTCAGGATCTCTCATCTCGATGGTGACATAGCGATGCCAACAATGATGCCTGAGACAGACAAACAGAAATAGATTTCGGGATTATTAAAATGGGATCTTCTAAAATAATGGAAAATTATTTGCACTATCACCATTTTTTCCCTCAGTTTTCCCCAACAAACTTTCATTCACTCTCCACTAACCCCTTCAAATTGGGGTGAGGCAAAACTGAAAGATGCAAAAAGGAATTTGGGAATAACTAGAGAAGTTGAACTAGAAGCTGAATGGAGTAATTTTTGTCTTTTTATTTAGTTACATCTTAACTAATATACTAATGTATACCTAATAATATAACATAATTGTATATTTAGTTACATGCTTAAGTCTGATTTATAAAGTTGGAAGAAAACATAAGAATATTACTTGCCACCAATTCCCATTGAAGGAATTAGACAGGTTTTCTCCAAAGTCATCCATGTCCTTCTTTTGCAGATATTTCTGTTATTGTCCTCTCAACTCATATTTCTCTAGGATGTTTAGCTGTTTTATTTTGTTCACTCTCCCAAAGGAGATTTGCAAACATCTGACATCATACATGGGCAGTACGATTCACAGATTTTCTTCTACGCATTGATCTAATAAAAATCATATTATTTTATTAACATGTGAAGTACTATTTAGTGCACTGATTTTTTCCTAAAAACAATTTTACAATGTGCTGCTGAAACAAAAAATAATGCTTATACCTAAAAGCAATTAAATGATATAATTATGCTAAGATTAGGAAATTAATAACATAGAATGGAAATATTTGGGATATAAACAGAAATATTTGGGAGAATTTAAGTTAATTAAATCCCAAAGGTTTTTCAGGACATTTTATTTATCTTAAATTGCCAATGTTAACTCAATGTATGATAGCATAGAACATATTTCGTATACTTTTTTTAAGTAAAAAATACTAAAACTCAATATCTACCATTATAAGGTAAATTGTTACAGAAATTTTGAGTAAATAATATGATTTGACTATTTCTGCATTTAAATACTGTTTGGTTAATTATAAAATACATACCCAAATTGCCTATTTACATTTTATTGATTGGTTTTATTCATTGGTAAATTTTAGAGTATTAGAATATATTTTTTCACATAAAAATTATATATGTATATGTGTACATTTTTATTACATTGTATTATTTTACTCCTTCAGGATCTTCAAATTTTGAAATATTTGTCTGTTGCCTGTGTCTACCACTGTCCTTTTATTTGCTCTTTTCATTTCTATCACTGTGTTCCTTACTGTGCTTTTTACATGTATATTTTACATTGAATATTTTACAATTTATCTTTAATTTTGAGATCACTTTGTCATTTCTTCAATTTGTTTAAACTTAGTGTTCAATTGACATTTTCTTCATTTATATTCTGATTTTGAATTTCTTGTTCTCTTTAATGTAAACAATTTCTCAATTACAGTTTAGATTACATTTATATTATACACATAGTATAAATGTTATAGTTGAATGCCTCCATTTTGAGCTTCTTGGAAGGAAGTGTTTTCATCTGTTGGAAAGTTTCAATTTACTTTTTTTGTTGTTGTTTGTTGTCTTACTATATTAACTTTCTATACCAAGTTTTTTTTCTCTGTGTTACATTTATGTGTTTTAAGCAAGAGATAAACCTAAAATAAATTGATTTAGAGAGGCTGAAATAAAATGATCAACAAAACATACCCCAAATGCAAACACAAAGAAAATAAAAGTTTATCTGGCAATGTAGAATTTATTCTCCAAAGCATTAAATGAGACAGATTTACAGTGTTAAAAGTTAGGAATCACAATGATTATGTACCAGTTCTAAATATCTATCCAACAAATTACATAGCAGTAAAGTTTCTAAAGTAGAAACTACAAGAAGCAAAGGAAACGATAGAAAATCAGACAATACCTACTCAAAAGACTTTAACTTATTACTGTAAGTTGAAGACATTTCAGATGAAACATAATTACAGAGAAGACCTAAACAATGTAATTACTATAATAAGATACACATTATAAAATATATACCTCAACTTTTACTCATTGGTAATGTAGAAAAAAAGGCTTTTAGTTGCAAAATAAAAGTTTTTAAATGAAAAAATAATATGCTCAAAGTAGAAATAATGTGAACGTCAATATTTGATTATAGAACACTATGTATCTGGGTATGGTTTGTCAATACGTTAAGTATATTGATAATTTATGTATATAAAAATTGATTAATAATTTCCCTTATTATCATATGAATCAACCTTTTGACAACAAGATTATGTGGGTGATTTTTATAACAATTTTAAAGAAATACCCTTTTCTGTTTTAGTTAGAAAAGTTTTTTAATATAAGTGTTATTTGGTTTTACGTTGGGAACATTCACTGGTGAATGTAATTGAGATAGAAATTTCCTCTGTAGAAAATAGATTTAATTTCTTAATAAATAGTGAACTACTCTAATTTTCTACTTTTTCTTGTGTTACATAAGATGTAATCATTTTTTCAAGAAATGTGTGCATTTTCTTTACATTATAAAATACATTGTTATATAGTTTTTCACAATGTCATCTTATTAATTTTTGTTAATAGAACTTTTCACAATGTTTTCCTTTTTTTATTTTTTAAATAAATTATATTAATCTTTCAAATAATCAGCTTTTGGATTTGTTAATTTTCTCTATTGTTATTTCATTTATTTGTCTTATCTTCCATTATTTTCTGCCTTCTTGTGGGGAAAGGTGGAAAGAGGGTGAGATTTGCTATTTGTTTTTTTGTGAGTTGGAAGTGGTGAGGCTAGCTAATTTCAAATTTTATTTTTTTAAATAGCATTAAAGTTACGGCTATCTCTTGGAGAACTTTAATTACAATCTACAAGTGAGCATTTCCATATCATCATTATTCATCAGTTTAAAATATAATTGACCTGGATACTAATCTCAACCTATTTTCTAATTTGTGAAGTCTCTTATCAATGGGAATAAAGTTCTCTATATGCAACTCTGCTAAAAAAATTTAATAGTACTTTCCAGAATTGTATCCTTATGATTGTTTTTATCTTGCTTTTCCTGACATATAAAGTGGTATGTTAAAATCACCAATATAATTTTGAGTTTGTCTGTTTCTTCTTTTGCTCTGTTAATTTTATACACACACTTGACATAAAATTTACATACCTTAAAATTCACCATTTAAAAATGTTCAATTCAGCGATCCTTCATATATTCACAAGACGCTGCAACCATCAGTCCTACTAATTCTGGAACATGTTTATCATGTCAAAAAGAAGCCCTGTAAAGGTTTCCGTTTCTACAATGACAGTGCAAGGAGTTTCACAGACATACTCCCCAGCAACACAAGCAAAACTAATAAGGTATAAAAACTAAGCACTTAAAGTCTCTAGAGATTTTCCTAATAAATCAGCTAATGAGTAAAACAAATGATTTCCTATTCCCTAATGACTAATGTGTTGGATGCTTATTCATGTGCTTACTCGTGTTCTTATTAGATATTTTTATATCTTCTTTGGAGAAATGTCTTTTCAGATCTTTTTTATTTTAATTAGGTTTTCTTTTATTATTGGGTGATAACCAAACTATTGTGGATCCAAGTCCCTTATAAGATAGCTTGCAACATTTTTCTCCCATTCTATAAAAGGTTGTCTTTTCACATTCATGATGACGTCCTTTGAAACACATAACTTTTAAATTTATGTCCGGTATTTCTGTTTTGTTCTTTTTTTTCCTCCTACTTTTGATGTTATATTTTTAAAACTCCTAATTCATGATCATAAAGATTTACACTTAGGTTTCTTCTGAGAGTTTTATAGATTAAGATCTTATATTCAGGTAATTGAAGCAGTTTGAGTTAACTTTTTTGTACATGTTTGAGGTAGGGGCTCCAATTGCACTCATTTGAATATAGATTTCCAGTTGTCTCAGTACTTTTAGTTGAAAAGATTATTCTTTCCCCAATGAATAATCTTCTCACCTTTGTTGAAAATAAGTTACCCATATATGTACGGATTTATTTCTGAACTCTCAAGTCTATTCATTAATCTAAATGTTTATGTGTATGCTGGTACCACATTGTTCATAACTTTGTATTAAGTTCTGAAATTTGGAAACGTAAGTCCTTTAAATTTGTTCTTTCTTTTCAACATCATTTGATGTTTTGGGGTCTGTTGAATTTTATATACATTTTAGGATCAGCTTGTCAACTATGCAAACAAATCATCTGGGATTTTAATAAGGGCTTCATTGAATCTATAGATCCATTTAGGGTATATTTTCATCTAAACAATATTGAATTATCCAATCTATGAATACAAAGCGTCTTTTGATTGATTTATTTATTCTTTATTTCAGCACTATTTTATAGTTTTGATAAAACTAAGTTGTGGATTTTGATAGATTAGCTAAATACTTTATTTTAGATTTGTGGTTTCACTATGTTGCCCAAATTGGTCTCAAACTCCTGACCTCAAATGATGCTTCTGCCTCAGGAGTAGCTGGGACTATAGGTCTGTACCATTGAGCCCTGTTAAGATTTATTTTTAATAAGTTTTTTAAGGTATTATGAATGGAAATGTTTACATAATTTCTTTTTACATTTGCTCATAGCTACAGTATATATAGTACAAGTGAGGCCTTGTATTGCTCTTGTGTACTGAAAACTTGCCAATCTCATTTTTTAATTTTCAGTTTTTGAGTTACTGTCTTAAGATTTTATATATACAATATCATGATCTACAAGTAGAAATAATTTTTCTTTCTCTTGTTCAGTCTGGATGGCTTTTATTTTATTTTCTTGTCTAATTGTGCTGAGTAAAGTCTCCAAAATAATGTTGAACAGAGTTGAGAGGGGGTTATCCTTGTTTTGTTCCTGATCATAGTGGCAAAATATTCAGTCTTTCACCATTTAGTATGATGTTAGCTGTAGGTTTTTTGTAGATGCTTTATATCAGCTTAGAGATGTTCTCTTCTGCTCCTAGTTTTGTGTGTGTGTGTTTACCATGAAAAGGTTTTGGATTTTGTGAAATGCTTTTTCTGCTTCTATTGCAATAATTATATAGTTCTCATCTTTTATTCTATTGATATTGGTTATTACCATTATTTTTATATGGTGAAACTATCTTGCATTCCTGTGATAAATCCCACTTGATTACGATATGTAATCATTTTTATATGCTTCATGACTTGGATTGTATTACTTTGTTGAGGCATTTGTTCATAAGAGATATTGGGTTTGTAATTTTCCTTGGGTGTGATCCCTTTGCCTGATTTTAATATCAAAACAATTCAAGCTGGCCTCACAGAAAACATTAGGAAGCACACCCTCCTATTTCCTTTTCAAGAGTTTGTGAAGGATAAGTGTTAATTCTTTAAACCTTTAGTAGAATTCAATTCGTTAAGGAACTCATATGGTTCTGGGCTTTTTGTTTAATAAAATGTGTTGATTACTAAATCTATTTAGAATTCTGATTTATTCATTAGTCTGTTTTGGTGATTTATGCCTTTCTAGAATCTATTTTGTTTTATGCAGTTTATCTAATGTTTGTCTTGTAATTTTTCATAGTCTTATTTTATAATCCGTTTTTATTTCTCTAAGTCCAATAATAATCTTTTCTCTTTGATCCCTGATTTTAATGATTTTGGTCTATTACTAAATTTCCATATGCATTTTAGAAAGTTTTGGCTCATTTAGTCTTCACTTCCTGCTTGTATAGAACATCGATATAAGTCAGAAGTGACAGTTTAGGGGCTTTTCAGATCTTCCTGAGCATCTGCCAAGTACTACACCTGTGCATGGCCTTCTAAACTCCTAAACTATGTGGGAGATTTTCAAGGCCCTATGAACATCTCATGACTCAGCCTTACCTTTTACGGTTTTTGGTCAGTCTATTGTTTGCCTCAACTGTGATCCATCCCTCAGGCAGTCACAATGTTAAAGAATTAAATAAGCTACCTCTAATCTCTGAAGAAATGCTTTCAGCACTGCATGAGTTTGAGAGAAATCAAATAAAGACATGCCTTTCAGGTGTCTTTTGGGGTGCCACCAGACAGGTTAAATAATGACTGTTCTTTGAAATGAGGCTTTGAAATAAATTCAGCTCTGCCCTTCTCCCTCCTGTACCAGGAATGCAAGATGTTATTTTTTAAGTCTACTATTGAGCTAAGGAGTAGGAAATGAGGTAAGTTAAAACACCACAAAATTCTCTGTTCTTATAAGGATTAAACCATTTTTTTCTTGACTAAATGCTTCTCAGGTTGTTGCAAGCCTTTGGTTAAATTTCCAGCATTCTGAAAAAGTTGATTCTATTTTTATTTTTCAGGTTTGAAAATTTGCTTTTATGGAATGGTAAGTTCAGTGGTTTTTATCCGTCCTTTTCACTTGCCATATGTATATTTAAAGATGTGTTATTGAGTGCATATATATTTAGAATTGTGACAATTTCCTATTGGACTGAACTCTTTTTTTATACAAATTAGCATTTGTTATCCTTAGTAATGTTTTTCCTTAATGTTTATTTTGATTTATATTTGCATAGTTACATCAGTTTTTTGTTGTTGTTGTTGTTTTTTAAAGACGGAGTCTCACTCTGTCTCCCAGGCTGGAGTGCAGTGGCGCTATCTTGGCTCACTGCAACCTCCGCCTCCTGGGTTCAAGCGATTCTCCTGCTCCAGCCTCCTGAGTAGCTGGGACCACGGCCACACGCCACCACACCCAGCTAATTTTTGTATTTTTAGTAGAGATGGGGTTTCACCATGTTGGGCAGAATGGCCTTGTTCTCCTGACCTCATGATCCACCCACCCTGGCGGATCCCAAAGTACATCAGTTTTTTTTTTAGCTTGTTGTTTTCATGTTGTATTTTATGTCTTTCAATTTCCGTTTTAAGAGTGTCACGTATAAAGAAAGCATGTGTGAGTGTGTGTTTGTGTTTGTGTGTGTGTGTGTTTTACTGAGTTTGACAATCTTAGTCACAGTTGAAGTATTTAGTCTATGGTAATTCATAATAATTACTAAAATAGTGGGATTTTAATTGGCCATCTGTTTTTAGTTAAGTTCACCTGTTCCTTGTTTTTTTTATTTATATATTTTTTAATTTTCATCTCTTCAACACCTTTTGAATTAATATTTTTTTCTTTATTTGGCTTCTTAGTTACATTCTTTCAATATTCTTTTACTGGTTCTACTAAATACTACAAGACATTACATTTTCTGTGTTTTATTTATTATATTGAACACAAATTATTTTCTCTGCCAATTTATCCAGTACTGTTAGAGAACATTGAAAATGTGTTTACTCCATTTCAGATTTTGTGTTATTGTTAAATTCATCTTACTTCTACATATATTTAAACTCCATAAGACATTATGCTAACTGTTTTCTGTTTTTAGCATTCATTTATAACTTAACTGTTCATCATTTCAGGAGATTTTAATTTTCCATTGTAGTTTCTTGTTTTCTTCTGTAGTAAGTTTGCCTCAGAAGAAATAATTCAACATGTAGGTGTCCACTGGAAAAAGAAGGAAAAAAGATTAAATAAACACTTAGAAGTAAAAAAAATTCAGACTTAAAATATCTTTTAAGAAACCTGTCCTCCCATGCCTATAATTTGTCTAAACTACTGCCAAGGGCTTAAAGCACACTTTTATTCTCAAGAATGGGGAAAAACTTAAAAGCCAAAAAGAGAAATGGTTAATAAATTTCATCTATCGTTTAACATATCGTTTCAC
This sequence comes from Rhinopithecus bieti, assembly GCF_001698545.2. Lineage (NCBI taxonomy): Eukaryota > Metazoa > Chordata > Mammalia > Primates > Cercopithecidae > Rhinopithecus > Rhinopithecus bieti. Next base: position 822,786 of record NW_016807444.1, on the reverse strand, counting down.
AGTCCTTCTTACCGAATGTAACAAATACACTAAATAAAGAAAAAAATAAAAAATTATTATTAATTCAAAAGTGTAAAAGGGACAAAATTTTAAAATAAAAAATAAGAAGGAACAGATGAGCTTCACTAAAAACATAGTTAGATGGCAAATTAAAACACATCTGTTTTATTATTACAAATGACAATAAGCATATACTTCCATTTGATTAAGATTGTGAAACTCGTTATTGAATCTAATTGTCTCACTGAGTCACAGTAAAACACAAACAAAAGATACAATTAATGTTTAGTTTCCCTACATCAGTTGAGGTTATTTGAAAACCATCATCTTAACACTTCAAAAATTTCTCATAATCCTGCTTTCATAGTAAGGAGAAATATTATAAAATTTTTAATTCCATGCAACCATTCTCCAACTGTAAACAGTTAAATAATTATAATAATAATTCCTGAAAAATACAAATAATTGACTATTTCTAGATACTGTGTGTCTGAGTTTGTGTTGTATAGCAGGATAATTTGGAAGGTGTGAGTTTAGGGTGGGTATTGTGGAGGTAAATGGGAAATGAAACAGGGAAATATTTAAAGCGGCGTGATAATATATTTCCCTGTTGGCACCTGGTTTGTTAAGTGTCCAGGAAAAAGCTCACTCAAGTTTTTGGCAGGTGTGCTTACTCAGCATGAAGAACTGAAGGACTAGAAGGAAACTGCATGCCTGGCTCTCTCCTATCTGCCATTTCTCTTTGGTTAACTTTCAATCCATGGTGAACAAATTCCCCTGCACCTTCAGATTTCAACAGTCAGAACCTCTGCTATTGTTCAGGAAGCCACGTTCCACATGTCATGGCATGGTACTTCATCTAATAGGAAAGTTGAGAAAAAGAAAGAGGTAGTTGAGAGAAACTGTGAAGTACAAGGTTTCTTTCTAAGTATTCTAAGGTAGGTAATTCATATTCAGTATGAATTTAAGTCTCACAAATTCCCTATAGAGTAAGCAATGAATTTTATCAAATTTTACAAATGTGTAAATGGTATTTTTCAAGGTCATATAGCTAAAAGTGCTGTAAGGCATAATAGAGATTCAGTATATCAGCCTCCATTGCCCGCAGTCATAGCTTGTGGACCATATGCCCTCACAGGGTTGATGTTAAAATATGATGTTTTAATTAAACAAAATAATGCTTTTTTAATCAAATCATTTTATAATACTATACAGGCAGCCTGTCATTAAGTGGAACACTGTATCTGAGTTGTTATTTTTTCATTTTGAAATATTCCACAACTTTTTAATAAAGTATTGCCCTTGTGGAACTTGAATATATAATAGGAAATTCATTGGTTTTAATATGGGATTCGATAAATGAAAGTTATAGTTAACTTCACAAGGAATCCTATTTAATTACCTAGAAAAGTACAAACATAAATAATCATTGAGGCTGAATACTTTTCTGCCTAATAAAGATTATTGTTTACTTAAGGAGGGAAACATAGTAAATACTTGATGCTGAGTCAGTTTTTCCTCTGCATTTCACAGCCATAACCAGCTTCTTTAAGATTTTGTCCCATAGATGAAGCACACACTTAACTCCAAGGCTGAAATATGATCCAGTCACCTCTGAATGCAACTGCACTGTGTTGTATGAGACAACAGATAATTAGAAGTCATTTCTCAGTGTTCTGTGTGTTCTTACTTTCTATGTGCCGTTAAATTTAAATGAATTTAGATACCTCTCCAAATGACACTGCAAGTAGTATCCACAGCTTAGGCATTATTATACAATACAAGGTTTTGACTTTACTTTTTTGTCAAGCCAAGTATTTTACTTCTAAGGTGTTAATTAAAATCAAATCTCTTGACCCAAGTAACTACAGTAGAAAGAATTGAAGGACAACATTTCAATAATGACTTTTGTGTGTGCAAATAAGTCAGTGTTTGGAATATTTATAACTAAATGAAGGTTTATATATAGAACTTTGAGTATATTACAATGGCCAGTCTTGCCAATAAGACATCAATAATTAAAACAATGAGTTTACAGACAAGGTATTTAATTACAAAGATGCTCCTTCATGCTGATGGTATTTCACATGCTTTCACTGGCTCTATGTCTTCATTTTTTTGAAATGTTTAAAGATTTACTCTTACACAAAACAACTCTTTTACACAAATTTTAGATTTACCTATAATCTTGTGTTGTACACACCCTTGGAATCATCTAAGGGTTATGAAGGATATAACAAGTGAAAATAGGAACTTTGAACTCAGTAGCTTTACCTTCCTTGACTTTCTGATTGGTGATAACCAATGTGAATAATTTTGCCATAATTATCCATTTAAATGGTATGTTTAAAACATTAATAAGTCTACTTCTTAAAAGCCATATAACTGTAAAATGTAGTTAGGTGAACTAAGGAGTTAAAATTGTCTCTCAGTAAGCTAAATTGGACTGTCTTCTACTATTTCAAGAGAATGTATTCTAAAAAGAAGCTATGCCTGCTTACTGTGAATTCTTGTATTTTGCTAAGTTCTAAGTGCCAGATAAGCTTTACCAGTTATATCACGCTGTTCAGCACTTAAAATACAATGAGTCAGCTCTAAAACAGACCAAATAGCAGCTATATACAGTTTGACTGATTGTATGCTTATCATCAAATGAAATAGATATTGTCTAATTAAATGTTTCCATGATACTGTATAATGTGTAAATTTCTTTATTAAATCTTTAAAAAGTTTTTCCACAAGTATTGACATTTTACCCTAAATATAGGCTATGAGAAAATGTCTGATTCTGATGGCCTAAACTGAAGAAGGAAGAACTTGTCATCTGCCTATCGCATGAAACCCAAAGTGCTATGTAATTTTTTTTTCTAGAAAAATAATGTTCCTCCATAAAATAGTGGATATAACTGAGGTATCTGAAATCAAATTGAGCACATTTGAGTGAATTTCAGTTTTCTCATTTACAAAATAATAAGAATCACTTTAAAGAATATAGTGCTTGTAGTGAATTGTTGAATACTTACTGAGCGTTTGTCAAATTTATTCAGTTATGTATTATATACTACTAAAATTTTACATGGAATGCAGAAAAACCATGCATACAGAATAAGGCACAGAAAAAAAAAACAAAGCAAAAGAAAATAAAACATCAGTAAGCAGAAAATCAGAGAAAATTGACTCACAATTCAAACAATTGTTACAATAAAAAGTGAATTTAAAGATACATTAAAGATAATTCCGTGGTTTCAAATGTGAGTCATTTGGAAATTATTCAAAATATTTACCCAAATAAAAATGAAAAAAATATGAAGAAACTAAAGCAATGTATTTGTGAATGTTGATTGGATTAAGCTTAATTGCAAGTCCAAGTATATAAGTAATTTGAAATATGGTCCCATAGATTGGGGGAGACGGTAGAATAGGGAGTTAGATTTTAGAGAAATAAAAAAAAGTTCAAAATTTGAACTTATTTTCAAGTAATTAGTGCTACTTGTTGTTATGGTAAATTAGAAAGCAAAACTTTATATTGCCACTGACAAATTTTAATTAACAACAGCAATGTCATTAAAGATAGCTTAAAATTATGAATAATACTAGGTTATTCTAAAATCGATTAACCTCACAAAAGCATAGTAGAGAACTGGAAGCCAAGATTTTAGCCCTCAACTTTACTCATCTCTGCAAATGGAAATACTTATTGATAACTACCAGTTACCGCAAGGATAAGAGAACAAATTTAACTCTTGGGTCTCGATTGCATCGGAAATTAGTGGACAAAAAAAAAGTGGTTTAATAGTTGAAACTTTAGCACCAGAAACAGATTTTCATTCTAATCCTCACCCTCAGCAACTCAGTGCACAGTTAGCTCTGCCTTCAACCAATTAAAAGAGAGTAACCTTGTCATTGGCTAGTGTCTCAAACCAGTGACTCTGTCTACAGTATATTGAAAATATTCTCTGTATTGAAAAAATCATTTGCATCAATCAAGAGGATCACAAAGTATGGAAATAACTATTTCATTGCTTGTCACTACTATAGAGGTTATAATTAGTAATACGCAATATGGATAACATCCTCAACTAACAGTTTGAACTTCAGAACAATAGGTACTATATATCCAAGTAATTTATTGCTTTATTTATTCTAACTATTCATTTACTTGTTGCATGCCAGTCACTGTTCTAGGTTCCAATGACACCGGGATAAGTAAAAAGACAAGATTACTACTTCCATGTAACTTACCTTCTAGTAAGGAAAGATGGAAAAAAAAATCAAGATTGATTAATAATAGTAAATTACATAATAAAAAGAAAATATGTTAATTGAGATAAAGCATGGATGGTCACATTCAATTGAATTTCCAGGAAAAGCCCCACTGGGGTGATGTTCAATATGATACTTTATTGATAAGAAGTAGCCAGACATGCCAAAATCTGGGAAATAAACAGACCAGAAAGAGGAATTAGCTTATGTACAAACCTGAGGAATGAAATTGGATAGTTGTAGAACTGGAAAGTAAGCCAATGTGATCACACTTTGGTGAGGACATTGGAGGATTTTAGAAAATGAAATCAGACAACAGGGCCTTAATTAATGTTGGACTTTGTAGACTATTACATGAACTTTGGATTTCATTCTAAGGTTAATGGGAAACCATTGGTGGTTTAAACAGCATTTCCCCAGCATTTAATTATCTGTCTGAGGAAAGATCAATTTGCAGTACAGGAAATGAATGAATTGATTTATGGGAAATAAATTAAAAGGGGTGAATTTTGAGGAAGGAAGCTGGGATAAAATGCTAGTCTATTAATCCCTGAAAGGAACTGATGGATAGATTTATTAAAGTAATAGAAACAAAGGAAAGGGGAGTATGAGATTTGTTTTGTAAATGAAGTCACTAAAATTTACTAATAGGATGGATAAGAAAGGATGAGAAAAAGGAAAAACACATGATTAAGCAGTTACCTGAATGTGAGTGTAGAAAGCAAGCATTATTTTTTGATGCCTGGTTTGCAATAATTATTTGAACACTGAATGAATGCGTGAAGTAGGAAAGTGGATGTAGATGTCTGGAGTTCAGAATGAGGAGGTGCTGGGCTGATAACTCTTAGATTCATCACCATCATATAAGTGTTATTAAAATATATCAGGTTGATTAAGATCACCTTGGAAAACAGTTTAGAGAGAGAAGATAAAGGACTTCAGTCAGTATCAAACTCTGAGATAAAAAGAGGATTCCTTATACTGGGAAACAGACACATTTGTTCTGAGTAAAGTTAATCTTTTGGTTTCCTGATGTCACTACCAATTTTCTCCTTGAATTAGCGAATTACAAATTAACTTTGTATGAGAAAAGGACTCAGTTTAGACAACACTAGCATATCTACATTAAGGAAGAGTAGTTTAAATTACATAATGTATTCTTCTAGGAGGAATACTGTGTATATAATTTATATATAGATATACTTGTGAGTAATAGAAAACCCCCAAATTATGTAGGCATAAATGACAAAGAAAAAGTTTATTGATCTGTCTGATAAAAGTCTGTAGAAACGCCATCTAGGACTTTTATGGTGGTTTTCATTAAAAATGTCTTCAGAAATTCAGTTTACGACTCCATCTTACCCAGGGTCTGAACCTCATTCTGATGTTTTAGAGATAAACTGTGTTTGAGGCAATAAAATGGAAAAAAAGATCTAAAACAATGGAATCATAGGGCTACTCAGTGCCTTTTAGGAAGATTCTTAAAAGACTACATACCAACTTCTTTTACAACCCACTAGCTGCCAGTAGTCACAAAGCCTCTCCAGACTATGATCTTATTAGAGGCGGTCATATGTCCAGCTAAATATTCTATTTCCTTAGAAGAAGAAGAGAAGGGGTACTGAAATAATTGGTGATCTCTCCTAGTTTCATATTAGCATGTAATTAAAATAAGGTGTTTAAAAATATAGTATTAAAGTAAAATAATTATGTTGACAGTCATTAAATAACCCAATTAATGAGTTCCACTTTCACAAAAAAAGTTAAGGATTATATGGTTATTTAATTAATGTCAGCAATTGTTCACCTCAGTATTAATTTACTGTAATTAATGCACCAACACACACCCTGTATCCTTATTGTAGCCCAAATGTAATGTGAAATTAACAGAGGCAAAAACTGTAAGGCTTAATAACAAAGGCAATAGTGAATTAAAGAGGAAAATATGGTTGGGCTCAGTGGCTCACGCCTGTAATCCCAGCACTTTGGGAGGCTGAAGAGGGCAGATCACCTGAGGTCAGGAGTTCGAGACCAGCCTGACCAACATGTAGAAACCCCATCTCTACTAAAAATACAAAATTAGCCAGGCATGGTGGTGCATGCCTGTAATCCCAGCTACTTGGGAGGCTGAGGCAGGAGAATTGTTTGAACCTGGGAGGTAGAGGTTGTGGTGAGCCGAGATCATGGCATTACACTCCAGCCTGGGCTACAAGAGCAAAACTCTGTCTCAAAAAAACAAACAAACAAACAAAAAAAAGCAGTGTTACAATAACGTAAAATATTTAAATGAACTTAAAGTGTATGTTTAAAACAAAACTTATTCCAGAGACAATATATACACTGTATTATGTACAGTGTCTGGCAATATATTATGCCCTCAATAATGCCAGCCAACTCCTTTTTCTGCAGTACTAAGGACGTATAAAGCCTCTGCTCATGTAAAACACTATATGTATAGTAATCTGGGTAATGGCTTGAAAGAAGAAAATATGTGGAAAATTTCAAAAAAGCATTTAAGATAAAGTATATTTCTCTTTTATAAAAACTTGATGGGCCGGTTTTTTTTTTTTTTTTTTTTTTTTTTTTTTCGCCTAAATGTTTTTATTTATTGTAAAGAATAGGTCCCCGAAAATCCAATTAAGCGAAACACTAGTTAAAAAGTTGCCTTGGGCTTCATTACTCTCCATCTGGAAACCTTTTCATGTCACAGAGTTAGGGAGAAAATTCGCCACTTCCTTGAAGGAACCAAGTCAAGTTAAAGCATATAAAAACAAAAAAAAAAAAAAAAAAAAAAAAAAGTGAGATACATTCCAGCCTTCCAAAGGTAGTTGAATTTAATCAAATGAATTAGAACATTCTTTTATTTTTTTGAGAAGGAGTCTCACTGTCACAAATGCCTGGAGTGGAGTGAACCATCATTGCTCCTACAGGTCCGAACGCTGCGCTCAGAGTTCCTTTGCCTCCGGCAGATACCAATCCGCAGCTTACTTATCTTTTCCCCTATCATCTACTTTATTTAGTATTTTATTTATTTTATTTATTTATTTAGTAGAGACGAGGGTCTCACTATGTTGACCAGACTGAACTACTGGCCTCAAGTGATCTTCCAGCCCAGGCCTTCCAAAGTGCTGGGATTACAGGCATGAGCCACCACATTCAGTCTGAATTGGAATATTCTTACATAAAGTGGAGAAGACCTGAAACGAACCACACACACTCAAAAATAAAAGTCTTAAAAGTCCATTTGTTAGAAATCGCTGGGTGGTATTTCAGGATTTAAGATTGACTCTCATGTGAAATTTGAACTTAATTATAGGGCAAATTACTTTGTGTTTTTCCATTTGGAATTTTAGTTATTCTTTTATAAAATCTTTGTGTGATATTGTCATGTCTACTTTATAGAAACACATTTATCTCAGGCACATTTGTTTATTAAAACAGAATAGTGTTACCAGCATAAGAAACAAAACACTACACTTGTTTATCTTTTCTAAAAGCAAGAAAAAATATCAAAGAAGAAATGTTTCCAAACTGCAAAATGCTTAATCTTTAATTTGCAACTAAAATCTCAAGAACAAACTATTTTATCATTATGAAAATCTGAAATGTATTAAAGAGATTAGTTAGTTGAATGTAAATTCTATCTGTTTGAACATCACTAGTGTTCTATAAGAAAACAGAAAATATCCATTCTATTACAGACAAACATGCGCTTGCTTACGAGTAGGGTAAAAGAGTTTTTATGTCTACTTTGTCTTTTTTTCAGACTTAAAAATATTTTTGTCAAATATTTTTTATATTGTCTTTTCATGGAAACCCAGAAGAAAAACTACATTTCTTTCTCCAATGTGGCTCCATGTGGGTACTAAGTGTCAGCTGAAAGTAAGAAATGGTATGTGCTAAGTTCAAGTGCCTTGAAAGAGAGGAGAAGTGGCCCTCATCTGCCTTACTCCTTCCATTGCTTCCTTATGTGTTTGTAAGCTTAAATAAACAGTTTGACTGTAAAGATGAAGGCTATATCTTTGAAAGACTTCACTGGAAATCTGGATGTCAACTATAACAATTTGAAGCAACTGTGAATCAACTGGAGTGACAAATTTCCAATCATTTGAGTAAGGGATAAAACTTGTGTATACTTAAAATACACTTAATAAGGATGTTTTTTCTCAATTTTTGAGCTGTATTCGTAAATGAAATGCATTCTTAATTGATGCATTCTCTGTTAGGCAGTGTATAAAGAAATACTCAGGGCTTTATAATTTCTAAGAAAAGAAATTTAACTGGCTCAAGATTCTATGGGCTGAATTCACATCAGCTTCTGGTGAGGGCCTCAGAAAGCTAACAATCACGGTGGAAGGTGGAAGGGGAGCAGATGTCTCACATGGCAAAAAGCAGGAGTAAGACAGAAAGTGGGGTTTGGGAAGTGCCACACAATTTTAAACAACCAGATCTCAGGATAACTCACTATCATGAGCACACGACCAAGCCATGAAAGATGCACCAGCATGACCCGAACACATCCCACTAGGCCTAATCTCCAACACTGGGGATCACATTTTAACATGAGATTTGGAGGGGACATATAAACTATATTATATCCTTATATCAGCTTTAATATCCCAGGTGATTTTATGTAAAAACATTTTGCTATATAAAAAAATCACTATACTTATATAAAATATTAATTTATGACATATTTAACTGATACACAATTATATGAAATGAATTGAAATGAGTTTAAATACATTCACATTTTTTACTGTATCTGTTTACCCTCAGTTATGAAAATGAGATAATTACATGGTTCTGCTTCTCTCTTTTTATCACTATTCCCATAACTTTATCAGTATTATCATTTTAAATTGTCATGTTACATAATATTTACTTTCTCCTATGTAACCATAATTTTAAAAATTAGTTTGCTTGGTTCTAGATTGAATAAAGTTTCTCATCAATTATTGTTTAATCTATGGTTCTCCAAATTCCTCCATTCTTTATTTCTAGGGTTTTATTGGTCATCCACATATGAATGTTTTTCAGTAGTTTTCTCAATTAATGCTCAAAGATATGTTTGCTGACATGATAATGCCTATGGCTTTATGGCTGAATGAATACTTTTCTGACCACGAAATAATTAGGGTACATTTACTTTTCTCAGAACTTTGTTTCATTATGATAATATCTGAATTCAATATAATTGTCTAAGAGTATACACATTTCTTTTGTGACTGAATGCCCTCAGCTTAACAGAATATTTGTAAGTGCTGATAATTTACTTTAAATTTTCCTGTAATGAATGGTGCCTTTTCAACCTGTACACTGAATTCTATTTTAAATATATTTTATTCATATATATATATGTTATTTTTCATTTGCATATTTCTACTTCTTGAATATCAGTAATATGTATAATAGTTTGATTATTCTCTGCCTCTGGAATAATCACTTTCTTTATTCTTTTTGCATATCTTTTGTTTTGTTGCTTTGTTTTCCATTTTGAAGTGATGACTTGATCTTATGAATTGTATACACTAATAGAGTGTGCAGAAGTACTATTTGCTACTTTCAAGCATGAAAAATATCCTGTAAGAGACTATATGCAATTTGTTACCTTTGTTTCTCCCAACTGCTACAGCAAGTGATAGTTTATATGATGGATAATGCATTCACCTGGGTCCCTGAGTGAGGATGAAATTGACATGAGCCCTATGCTAACCCAAGATGGATATATAGTATGAACGGGAAATAAACCATTGTATTTTTATGTTACTTAGACTTTGAGATCGTTTCTTATTGCAGCAAAAAAATCTCTTCCTTACTGAGTACAGAGGACTTTTTAAATATTATATATAAAAATATATATAATTTATATATTATAAATAAATATAATTATTTCTTCATTTTTAAACGTTATGCTTCATTATCTGCATTCTATTCTTCCCAATCTTTTTTATCTTTCTATTATAAAGTCTGAACCTCTGGAAATATGTTCTATATGTTAAACATTTTTCTCATAGGCTTCCCCCCTTTTTAAAAAAATTTTTTTCCTTTTTTAATATTTTTGTTGCTGTGCTTGGGATATTTTTCCTATGTTCCATTTCACCATTGTTAACTTAATAAAGTATCTTTCAGTTTAGATATTTCTAATTGATATTTTTCTTAAATATCTTTTGAATTTCTGTATAAGATATGGAATTATATATATTTTCTTTTTTTTTTTTTTTTTTTGAGGACAGATGTCTCGCTCTGTCGCCCAGGCTGAAGTGCAGTGGCCAAGATCTCAGCTCACTGCAAGCTCCGCCTCCTTGGGTTCCCTCCATTGTCCTTGCCTCAGCCCTCCCAATAAGCTGGGACTTACAGGCGCCCGCCATCTCGGCCCGGCTAGTTTTTTGTATATTTTTAGTAGAGACGGGTTTCACCCTGTTAGCCAGGGATGGTCTCGATCTCCTGACCTCGTGATTCGCCCGTCTTCGGCCTCCCAAAGTGCGGGATGCAGGCTTGAGCCACCGCGCCCGGCCAAATTATATATATTTTCTTTGTTTTTTGTTTTTGTTTTTGTTTTTGAGACGGAGTCCTCGCTCTGTCGCCCAGGCTGGAGTGGCCTGTGGGCCGGATCTTAGCTCACTGCAAAAGCTCCGCCTCCCGGGTTTACGCCATCTCCTGCCTCAGCCTCCCGAGTAGCTGGGACTACAGACGCCCGCGCACCTTGCCCGCTAGATTTTGTATTTTTTTATAAGACGGGGTTTCACCGTGTTAGCCAGGATGTCTCGATCTCCTGACCTCGTGATCGCCTGCGTCCTCGGCCTCCCAAAGTGCTGGGATTACAGGCTTGAGCCACCGCGTTAAATCAGATTCGTTGTGGGTTAAATATGTGTTTACTTTTGATTTGATGGCTTTTCTTCATGGAATAGGTTTGCTTTCCAATTGTTTTCATATCTTTTTAAGTAGATAATTTTTGTTTGTCAGTTTTGTTCTATGTATTTAATTCTGTTGAGTATATGGAAGAGGAAGGTTTATGTGGATGTTGTTAATTCCCTGAAACATTTTCCTCATTCTTTAGTGCTAACACTGACTAGCCAACCCACTCATACTACAGCTTTCCACTTAATACCTAGTGAATGCCAGAAGGCTCAATCTAATTTCTATGAAGTCTTGACTTACATATCCCTTGAACTATTCGTATGACAATAACAGTATATTTCTGCTGTTGATTTGAACTGTGGTTTTTGGGGTTTTTCTTCTGTGTACAATTTGAAACTGTTTTGTCTTTTACTGATAGAAATTTCTGAAAATTCCTGATACACTGATGGCGCTCTGTCTTGTTTTCTCTCTGGTATTGGAGCTATAGCCAGGTCTCTCTGCTGTTGCTTAAACCTTTCATGGGATTCGAGGTTGTGTGGGGTTGTTGATCGTGGCTTTGTCTGGAATTTTTGTCTGATGTTTGATTTGTCTTTCTGAAGCAAAGTCTCTTTCAAAAATGTGACTACATTTTCCAGTCTGTTATGATAATATAGTAGGCCTATATACATGTTTCAATGTGTCACTGCCAGCTTCAGGTCATCTGTGATTTTACTCGCATGTTTTTCATGTACCCAGCTGAATCACTGATAAAGATGCTCAACAAGATAATATGAAGAACCAAGTCTTATGCCTCAGTTCATTCCAAATTGGCTTTGAATCATTAATCAATGCTCTCTTGGAATTCTCATTCAGAAATTACTAAGTGAAACTAACTGTAATACCAGAAAGTCCGGAGTTCTCCATCCATTTCTCAAAGATACAAAAAATAATTTGTTAACAGTTATGCCAAAATTATTTTACTCTTTTAGTGTTTTATATCTGGTTTCTTTGATTCTGCTGTCCTTCCCATGGCTATCCTCTACACAGGAACTAAAATAATTTTTCAAATACCTTTAAGATACTTCCTGCACCCATCAATGTCTTTCCTGTAAGTCTGTATGTGATCTGATCTGCAGCTCCCTCCTCCTAGTCTTATATTTTCTTTCTGCAAAAATTTTACAACTGCTGACCTTCTTACATAAAATATTCTTCTCTTACATAGCATACATACTCTGTTCAACTACGATATTCCCATAGATAACTTCCTCAGTTGCTTTATCTGAAACATGTCCCTTATGTAATCTTTTATCTTCTTATATTGCTTCTTTTTATTTTTCATATTTGCCACTACCTGACTTTGAATATCATACATCATAGATCAGGTATATATAGATATACTTATATTTGACAATTATGGTTTATATTTTTTCATATTTCACCAAAAGGGCAGGATGTTGTTCATGTTAGTCACAAGCCCATCCCCTGTAATTAGAAGAGTGCATAGCACTAAATAATTACTTGCTGAATAATGATGAATGAATGATGAAATGAAAGAACAGATCTCTTATGTATTTGTCTATCAAAAATAAGTTATTAAATGATATAATTTTTTAATCCTAATTAATTCTTAAGGGTTATTTGATACCTTTCTAAATGCTTACAATTATCTGTTTGAAAGTTTTATTAACCAAAACATTTTTGACATTAGACTCAAATTCACTTACTATGGTTCTAGCATTTGCCTCATTTGTTGTTAAGAAAATTATGTGTTTGTGATTTCTCACCATCTAGAACCTCTGATTTTCTAAAATTGCAAAGAGATAAATATACATGCTATATACATGGCAGAGTGGGTATTTTAAATAGCCTGTATTATACCAAGAACAATTGAGTTCTGCTGATATCAGTTCATCAATATTTAGTGATAATTAATAGAGAATCAAGAGCCAGGAAATCAGAAACAGAGCCCTAGGTTGGTTTTCATGTTTTGCTTATTTGCCTTATTTAAATTTTGCCATCTCTATTAGTAAGGGTTTTCCAGAGGGACAGAACCAGTAGGTTATATGTATATATATATATAAGGGAATTTCTTAAAAAGAGATGGCTCACAATTACCGGATAAAATTCCACAACAGGCCATCAATAAAGTGGGGAAACAGAAAGGCCAGTAGTGGCACAGTCCAAGTCTGAAAGCCTCAAAACCAGATAAGCCTACAGTGCAATGCTCAGTATGTGGTTGAAGGCCTGGGAGCCCCTGGGAAACTGCTGGTAGAAGTCTCAAAATCCAAAGGCTGAAGAATCTGGAGTCCAATGTCCAAGAGCAGGAGTAGCAGAAGCAAAAGTTCAGCACTGGAAGAAGAAAGAGTCAAAAAACCCAGCAAGCAAACATACTGATCTTCTTCTGCCTGCTTTATTCTAGTCAGGGTGGCTGCCAATTGGATGGTCCCTAGTGAATGGTCCCTAGAGCGGATCTTCCTCTCCTAGCCTACAGACTCAAATGTCAATCTCCACTGGAAATAGCCTCACAATCACACCCAGAAACAATACTTTACCAGCCATCTAGACATCCTTCAATCCAATCAAGGTGACACCTAATATCACACCATCTCAAGTTTCTTAATCAGTGTCTGAGCAGTTATATTTGAAAGGTTGTAAATCAGATTTTAAAATGTAAAGTAACTTAAAAGGGGTAGACATTCGATAAAGATATATAACTACAATTAGTAGTCTGCTGCAGCTAGGACAGAGCTAGAGTTCAGACACAGGTGGTAAATAGTTGTTTTCCCAATTTTACCTATGCTGCACTGTACTTAACTGTACCAATTTTTCCATAATTTTCTACATTGAATATCATTCTTTTGAATAAAATAAAAGGTCAATCTCTTTCCCTATGCTTATGTCAACATATTTCATAGTATGGATCACTGACTAATCTATTTTTAATTTTTTATGCTTTTCAATTGAAATACATTACCTTGTTTATAAGATAATAATTAATTTCAAAACAATTAGAAAAATCACTCTCCTATTATAGTAAAAGATATTCTGCACATGAATGCAGATTGTTTTTACCTTCAATGTTAATGGAACATAATTAAAAGTCAGGTAATTGTTTATTTTTTGTTATTTTTCTGATTGGTTCTAACAGATCACTAAAAGTGATTTGACAGAATAAAGCATTCACATTTGATGGAGTTAGACTTAAGCTGAGGCTTAAAATATGTATTAAAACTTATAAATAAATTTAGCAAGGCCACTTGAAACAAGACAAATATATTAGCAACAATTGCATTTTTACTTTATAACAACAGATATTTATAAAATAAAATTAACAATGTCATTTGCAATTGCATCAAAAATATCAATCCTGAGAAATAAACTACTCAAGGATGTTCAGCACATTTATACTAAACAGTATATTGGTTCCCAAAGGCAAGTATAACAAATTTTTATTACCCTAGTGGTTTAAAACAATATGAGATCATTTTCTTACAGTTCTAGAAGTCAGAATTCCAAAGGCAGTCAGCAGGGCTGTGCTTCTTTCGGAAGCTCTAGGAAAGCTTGCCTTTTCCAGTTGCTAGAAGTTGCCCTTTAGTAGGTTCTTGGCTCCACATTACTCCAACTTCTTCTTCCTTTTCTAGTCTTTTCTCTGTCTCAGATCCTCCTGCCTTTCTCTTAAGGATCCTAGTGAATATATTGGACCAAACCAGATAATTCAGAATAATCTCATCTCAGAACCTTTAATTTAATCATATGTACAAAGTCTGTTTTTGTCATGTAAGGTAACAACATATCCATAAATTCCAGGAGTTAAGAAGTGGACATCCTCGAAGATTATTACACTGCCTTTCACAGCTGGGAACAGTTAGTGAATGAACAAATGAAGACCTTTATGCCGAATATTGAGAACAATTAAGGAAGGTGTAAATGTTCATGGACTGGGAGTATAAATATTTTAAAGAGGTCAATTCCTCCTAAATATTTTAATAGTTTTCATGAAATTCCAATTAAAATCTCGGCAGTTTGTTTCTTAATAAAGAAACATGTTGATTCTATAATTTATATAAAATTCAAAAGAAAAGTATAACTAAAATGATTTTAGTGGCATTAATAAACAAATGGGGCTATATCAAACTAGAAACTTCTGCATACTAAAGGAAGCAATCAACAAAATGAAACAACATCCTGTGGATTGGGAGAAAATATTTGCAAACCATACATATGATAAGAGGTTAATATTTAAAACATATAACAAGTTCACACAACTCAGTAACAAAGATAAAAATAAACATATTGAAAATGGGCACAGTATCTGAATAAGTATTTCTCCAAAGAAAACATATAAATGGACAAATAGGTATATGAAAAGGGCTCTACATCACTAATCATCAGGGAAATGCAAATGAAAACCACAATAAAACAGCACATCAAGCCTGTTGGAATGGCTATAATCAGAAAGTTGAGATAATAGGTATTTACAAGGATGTAGAGAAAAGGGAACTTTTGTACACTAAATGTAAATGAAATGTAAATTTGTACAGCTATGATAAAAAAGAGTACGAACGTACTTTAAAAAATTAAAGCTAGAATTACCATATGACCCAACAATCCCTCTTCTGGGTACATACCCAAAGGAAACAACATTCAGCACCTGGTAGAAATATTTCTACACTCACATTTGTAGCAACAATATTCACAGTAACTAAGCATGAAAACTAAATATTCATCAGTGGATTAATTGATAAATAACATGTGATGTATACATATAATAGAATATTATTCAGCCTTAAATAAGAAGGAAATTCTGCCATATACAACAGCACAAATATATTTGGATGACATTACGCTAAGTGAAATAAGCCAGACACTGAAAGAAAAGTGCTGCATGATCTCTCTTAAATGTGAAATCTTAAAAACAGTTGAATACATAGTAGGTGAGTGATTACCACAGGACTGCAGAATGGAGTGGGAGGGATGGCAATTGGGGGGCATCTAGGTAAAAGGATAAAAAGTTGCAGTTATGTAGGATAAATAAATCTAGGGATATAATATATAGCATGAAGACTACAGTTAATAATATTGTATACTAAAAATATGCTAAAAGTACATCTTAGGTGCTCTTATAAAAAAATTAAAAATAATAGGCTATGTGTGGTGATGGACGTGTTAATCAGCTTGACTTTATCAATCATTTCACTCTGTACATATATATCAAAGTACCATATTGTACATCTTCAATAGATGTACAAAATAGAAAATTAAAATGGCTTTAAAATTTAATAGCACTTACACAATCATATACAAAAACCTTAAAAAGGTTACCATAACTAAGACAGTATGATCTTATTCCAAATACAGACAAATACATCAGTGGAAAAAGATATATTAACAGTTCCAAAAACTCTTTCCCACATACAGGTGCATCTGATTTATGACAAAGCTGACACCTCCAGACACTGGAGACAGAATGTTCTTTTAACAAATGGTTCTATGTAAATTGAATATGCTTATAGGAAAAATAATTTTGCATCCTTCCTCATATCACACATAAAAATTCCAGGTGTGTTTATGTCTACATGGGTATTTCTCTCCAAATATGTAATTCAAACTGGATATTTTGGAATACACACACACACACACACACACACACACACACATATATATATATGTAAATTACCTAATGATCTTATGGTAGGCTTTCCATTCCCAAGCATAATACAAAAAAGTTATGCATAAAATATAAAATTTAAAAATTGGTAAATAGTTAAACTTTGGCTAATCAAATGATTGCTGTGAAAGAATAAAAATATATAAAGTGGGAGATGAATTTTGAACAGGAATTTCAAAATAGAGTTTAAGTCAAATACTCGAAGCCATGTGGAAATTTGCTCAACCACAGTAGTTAGTAATTAGATACATCAAATTAAAGAGGTAACACTGTATACACACCAAAAGAGACAAATTTAGGAGAAAAAATACCCCCTGGAAGCAAGGATGTAGTGCTACTGATAACACTCATACATTGCTAATAGGAGTATAAATTTTGTACAACCACTTAGGGAAACTGATTGATACAAATGCTGCACAAAAGCATATCATATACCCCAACAATTTCACCCCTGCACACATAAGCAGGAAAAGACATGTACAAAAATGATCATCATGGAACTGTTCACAATAAGCAACATAATACAACCTTATCAATTTTTGATTAATGGGGTGCTTTTGGAATTTGGATGGGGTTGTTCTTATTGTGGTAAAATTTATATCCCTCAGTCCACCAAAAAAACATCAATAATGTTCTCTGGTCCTTTTAATAACCAATAAACTGGATGCTTTCCTTACTCCTTATACAAAAATTAATTCAAGATGGATTAGAGACTTAAAGGTTAGACTTCATACCATCAAAACCCTAGAAGAAAACCTAGGTTGTACCAGTCAGGACATAGGCATGGGCAAGGACTTCATGTCTAAAACACCAAAAGCAACGGCAGCAAAAGCCAAAATTGACAAATGGGATCTAATTAAACTAAAGAGCTTCTGCACAGCAAAAGAAACTACCATCAGAGTGAACAGGCAACCTACAGAATGGGAGAAAATTTTTGCAATCTACTCATCTGACAAAGGGCTAATATCCAGAATCTACAAAGAACTCAAACAAATATACAAGAAAAAAACAAACAACCCCATCAAAAAGTGGGCAAAGGATATGAACAGACATTTCTCAAAAGAAGACATTCATACAGCCAACAGACACATGAAAAAATGCTCATCATCACTCGCCATCAGAGAAATGCAAATCAAAACCACAATGAGATACCATCTCACACCAGTTAGAATGGCAATCATTAAAAAGTCAGGAAACAACAGGTGTTGGAGAGGATGTGGAGAAATAGGAACACTTTTACACTGTTGGTGGGATTGTAAACTAGTTCAACCATTATGGAAAACAGTATGGCAATTCCTCAAGGATCTAGAACTAGATGTACCATATGACCCAGCCATCCCACTACTGGGTATATACCCAAAGGATTATAAATTATTCTACTACAAAGACACATGCACACGTATGTTTATTGCGGCACTATTCACAATAGCAAAGACTTGGAATCAACCCAAATGTCCATCTGTGACAGACTGGATTAAGAAAATGTGGCACATATACACCATGGAATACTATGCAGCCATAAAAAAGGATGAGTTTGCGTCCTTTGTAGGGACATGGATGCAGCTGGAAACCATCATTCTTAGCAAACTATCACAAGAACAGAAAGCCAAACACTGCATGTTCTTACTCATAGTTGGGAACTGAACAATGAGATCACTTGTACTCGGGAAGGGGAACATCACACATCGGGGTCTATCATGGGGAGGGGGGAGGGGGGAGGGATTGCATTGGGAGTTATACATGATATAAATGACTAATTGACGGGTGCTGACGAGTTGATGGGTGCAGCACACCAACATGGCACAAGTATACATATGTAACAAACCTGCACGTTATGCACATGTACCCTAGAACTTAAAAGTATATATATAAAAAAAAAAGGATTAAAAAAAAAAAAACCAATAACCAATGTCCTCATATATTTTCAAATGAACTCTGGTAGCAACGTACAAACTCCTCATGACTTGCATTAACTAAATGTGAAAGTATGGATAATATTCTAGAATAATAGGAATAAATATAGGGCAGTATAAGAATACACTTAGAGACTGAGATTGCTTTCGATGAGTAGGAGTGGGGCTTTCTTCTAAGTTGTAAGGAGTTTCAGGAAAGTCTTACAAAGGAATATATTGAAATTACTTCCGAAAGTGAATATTTAAAGTCTTTTCATTCTTTGCTTGTTATCCCATGATATAGTTGCCCAACTAATATTTTAAAAGGTTTCACTTAAACTTTCAGTGCCACATGGAATAACTTTGGCAAGACTGAAGTAACCTGTCTTACACCCTTTCACTGACTCTCACAAAGAGAGCCATCAGCTCATCAAATTGGCCATGCTTAGAGCGATCAGAACTCAATGGCTGCAGCAGAGGTCAAAAGAAGGAAGATCTGAGATGCTGGGAGAGAAGATGGAAAAGATGGGGTTATCTTCTTGCCAACATAATTCTCAAAATGAGAAACTCTCACCCAATTAGGTAATTATCAAGAAAATGTGTATTGGATTCATTAAGAGGATGGCAGTAAACAGCAAGCCTCTCCTTCACCTAAGTCTGAACAGCAAAAAATAAAAGCCAAGGCTAATACACAATCTTTGTTATTAGTAAAGGCTAATGTGGAGGGATATAGCTTAGTTTAGTACAAAATGAGTCTCCTAAATACCCAAACTGAGGCAAAATTCCCTAACCAGTCATAGTCATGGAAGACCTTAAAAGTTCTCCCCTGAAGGGAGCAGGGAAGTACTATGCTATCTGTGGGCTGACGCGTTTCCAAAGGAAAAGTAGGAGTTGAACCAAACATGTTCACTTATTTCTCTCAAATGTATCAAAAGGATAATTTATTATTCATCTTTAGGGTAGAAAGTTTAAGGGTGGAGCCCAGGGATCCCTTTATAGGTGGAAAACATCATGCATGGGGATGAAGTGTTCCCTTTCTTTTCTACTGTATTGCTTTTTTCCCTTGACACTTTGAGCATAACAAAAAAGCCCATGGCCACAGGGCTTTGTGGTGTTCCCCTGGTCCAAAGTACTGGAAATTTATCCAAACAGTACTGCATTATGTTTCATGGGCCACTCTCCAAACAGCAGCAGTACTCTTGAGTATCTTCTGAAAGCCTGAGTATTCCATTTAGATTCACCTCTTTCAAAAGGTTCTGCATTGAATCAAAATAGTCTATTTATTAAAGTAACTCCAAGATTACTCTACTGTCAGCTGAAACTTCTTCAAATTCAAGTCAGCCACATTATTGGACAAACTATGTCAATCGGAATTTCTTCAATGAACAAAAATAACATATTTTGGTAATACGATGTATAAATGCAATTCAAAATAAAAATGAGCTAGGGTGTTTCAAGTTGTCATCCCAAGGGTCTCTCACTGCAATAGGTGTGAATCCATGAGAACTTCAGAAATTATCACCATTCAATGTCAAACACATCTAACAAGTGTGGCTTATCTTCACTTTTCAGAACTGTATCATTCCAGCCAGGAGGTGTTTTCATTTTAGTTCAACAACCAATCCAGACAGGCTTTATCACTCATTGACACCTTTGCTGTGTTTTCTCTTGGCTTGGGCATGTCCCTCCAGGGTATAGGTAATGCCAGAATCACCTCTGTCAATGGCTATATTCTAATTTCTAAGCTTCATCTCTCAAATATGTCTAGAGGTTTTAACCTCTTGGTATGTTGATAGTAATCTTTAATGAGTAGGTCTGCAATTAGTATGAATTCTCAAACCTTAGCTTTCAGAGATGACTTTAAATGGTTTCCAGATCCCTGATTCTCTTTTAGGGAGTCATTTTGGTCTATTTTGGGTTCTTTGGGTTTTTTTCTTCTGTTAAATGTCTTTTTAGTCCTCAGTCACTATTTTACAATTACATTTAAGATAGTTATTTTAATGGCCTTTTAAAAGAAGTTAGATGCAGTGCTTATCAGTGTGGTCTGACCTTTAAGTTCTCATTTTCCTCTTAGTTATTTCTAATCGGTCCTTTAAAATTTCAACCTTTTCCTTAAGAATATCTCTCTTCCTCCAATTCAGTCAGTCTGACTTGCGTTATTTAGTTTTTATTCCTGTACCGTTTCTATTTTGATCATCAGACTGAAGAACTCTTCTTTTCTATTTCTAAGCAAATCTGACTCCAAGGTGCAAAATACTCCATACTCAGAATTTTAATGTTGCTTTGTTAGTTTGCAATAATTTATTTAAGTTATTTCTCTTCTTCCATTTATAAAAATGGCATATTACTTTAATATGCAGGCCATCACTAATATTTGTTTTGTAATCTGTCATTTAATATGGGTGAACCCACAAGCTGAGTCAAAGGAAATTATGCTCTGATAAGAGTTTATGTGATTAAAAAAGTCTAGTCAAGGAATAAGTTCAAGGAATGGGAAATGATATCTAATATCTTGTATGAATAAGCTACATAAATTCAAAGTTATCTAACCCTTTTGTAGGTTCCTCTTTGAGCCTGAATGTAGAACTGAATTTGAGCCATTCTACTTTGAAACTTATGCCTATCACTAAGCCATTACTCCTGCCCCTGTGACCATCCTGTTTTACCTATCGGGTTGTGGGAACCTGTAAAGCCCTTGTGAAATTCGCAGCTCAGGAGTAAAAGCTTAATAAAGGACTGAGACCTAAACATAAGTACATAGAACACTTCTAATTCCTTCACAACTTATTACCACATCACTCAAGCCCTATTCAACAGAGTTCCTCTTACCTGGAGCATTGTGACCAGGTTTCAACAAAAAATTATGAATCATACTAAGCAAAAAACACAGTCTGAAGAAACAGAGCAAGCATCAGAACCAGACTCATATGGCGGGGATGTCAGAATTATCTGAACAGGAGTTTAAAACCACTATTTAAAATATGCTAATGGTGCCAGTGGAGAAAACAGACGACATGCAAGAACAGATGAAAAATGTAAGCAAACCAATGGGAATTCTAAGAAATAATAAAAAAGAAATGCTAGAAATAAAAACACTGTAATAGAAATGAAGAAGGCCTTTGATCGGCTTAACAGTAGACTGGATATGGCCGAGGAAAGAAGCTCTGAGCTTGAGGATATGTCAACAGAGACTTCAGAAACTGGAAAGCAAAAAGAAAAAAGGAACAAAATATCCAAGAATTCTGAAACAACTACAAAGTATTACATACTATTATATATATGTATATGTAATAGAAATACCAGAAGGAGAAGGGAGAGAGAAAACAACAGAAGAAATATTTGAAACAATAATGATTACAATTTTTTCCCAAATTAATATAATACACCAAACTACAGATCCAGGTTTCCCAAAGAACAGCAAACAAGATAAGTTCCAAGAAACTACATCTAAACTCTAACATTAACTTTCACGAAGACTCTAAGTACGCATATCCCAGAGTTTAGAAAAAGTACCAATTTCCTGTATAACAGTATTCTTCAACTGAGGGCTATTTTTGGCTCTTAGAGGAGATTTGTCATTATCTGAACATATTTTTGATTTTTACACTGGGGGAAAAGTACTACGGGAATCCAGTGGGTAGAGGTCAATGATCCTTGCTAAACATTCTATAATGCCCAGGAAAGCCCTCCCCTCACCAATCGATAAATATCCACCCCGAAATGTGTATAATTCCAAGGTGGACAAACCTTTCTACAGCCCTTAAAGATGTTAATACTGAGTAACAAAAGGCACGTTTTCTGAGGATTAAAAGCCCTTGCCCTGACATCAACAGCTAAAAGCCACCTGCACCAATGCAAAAACTCCTGACCAACCTAAAATAAGCCTTCACAAGCCACCAAGTTAAAATTTCCCAACCCACATGTTGAAGTGGTAGAGAGTTATACCAATTTTGCCAGCCTGTATCAAGAGAAATGGCTGTGCCCCTCAAAGAAAAATAGGGAAGATAGAAGATATGGAGAAAAAATTACATATATTTTCTTAGTTTTTGAATTTTGGAATGTATATCTTTTGCAATACAAATTATATATGTGTGCAGTTATAAATATGTATATTTGGGCAATAATATACACACGTAATTTGTATAGGCAATAAAATACATTAGAGAATATTTCTGAAGGCAGGATGAATAGATTTTAACCCCATGTTTAATAATCACTGATGGAATGATTTTCAACAATTTATTTTATAATGTCCATGTCTGAGTTGTTCCTCATATATAAACTGAGGATACTTGAGATTTTTGTTAATACATATGAAAGTTAATGCAAATAAATTCAAATGAAGAGTGCCTGGTATATTGTAAGAGCTAAATAAATATTTATTACTTTTATAATATATAAATATACATCTATTGAGGGCAGATGCTAAAACATTTTCAGAAATCAGGTACAATATTCTTTTAAAATAAACTTTACACAGTTCGCAAGTGCATTTCTGGGAAAGCAGAGGCAAAGGACGCTAGCCACCCAAAGGCCACATACACCTGATGGTTTTTGTTGGCTTGTGTAAACATTTATTTCAGTTTTGGGGGTAGTTGTTAAAAGTTTGTTACATAGGCAAACTCATATCATGGGGGTTTGCCGTACAAATTATTTTATCACCCAGGAATTAAGCCCAGTACCCAATAGTTATCTTTTTTCTACTCCTCTCCCTCTTCCCACCCTCCACTCTCTAGCACATCTCAGTGTCTGTGGTTTCCTTCTTTGTGTTCATAAGTTCTCATCATTTAGCTCCCACTTATAAGTGAGAAGATGCAATATTTGGTTTTCTGTTCCTGGATTAGTTGGCTGAGGATAATAGCCTCCAGCTCTATCAGTGTTCCCACAAAAGATATGACCATGTTCTTTTTTATGGCTGCATAG
Organism: Rhinopithecus bieti; assembly: GCF_001698545.2. Lineage (NCBI taxonomy): Eukaryota > Metazoa > Chordata > Mammalia > Primates > Cercopithecidae > Rhinopithecus > Rhinopithecus bieti. Next base: position 799,200 of record NW_016807444.1, on the reverse strand, counting down.
TGTTCCATGGTATATATGTACCACATTTTCTTTATCCAGTCTATCATTGAAGAGCATTTAGGTTGATTCCATGTCTTTGCTATTGTGAATAGTACTGAAACAAACATTCGTATGTATGTGTCTTTATGGTGGAATGATTTACTTTCCTCTGGCTATGTACCCAGTAATGGGATTTCTGGGTTGAATGGTAGTTCCACTTTTAGATCTTTGAGGAATTGCCACACTGTTTTCCACAATGAATTAGCTAATTTACACACCCACCAACAGTGTATATGTGTTCCCTTTCTCCACAAACTTGACAGCATTTATTTTTTGACTTTTTAAAAATAGCAATTCTAACTGGTGTGTGATAGTATCTCATTGTGGTTTTGATTTGCATTTCTCTAATAATTAGTAATACTGAACTTTTCTTCATATACTTATTGGCCACATGTAGGTCTTCTCTTGAAAAGTGTCTGTTTATGTCCTTTGCTTACTTTTAAATGGAATAGTTTGTTTTTCTCTTATAAATTTAAGTTCCTTATAGATGCTGGGTATTAGACCTTTGTCAGATGCATACTTTGAAAATATTTTCTTCCATTCTGTAGGTTGTCTGTTTACTCTGTTGATAGTGTTTTTTTTTGTTTGTTTGTTTGTTTGTTTTTTTTTTTTTGCTGTGCAGAAGCTCTTAATTGTAGTTAGATCCCACTTGTCAATTTTTGCTTTTGTTGAAATTGCTTTTGATGTCCAAAAAAAATCTCCAAACTGCTTTCCACAGTGGCTAAACTCACTTACATCCCCACCAACAGTGTATGAGCATTCCCTTTTCTATGCAGCCTTCCAGTATCTGTTATTTTACAACTTTTTAATAGCCAGTTTGCCCAGTGTTAGATGGTATCCATTGTGGTTCTGACTTGTATTTCTCTGATGATTAGTGATGATGAGCATCTTTTCATGTTTGTTGATCACTTTTATGTTTTCTTTTGAGAAGTGTCTCTTCATGCCCTTTGCCCACTTTTTATTTGTTTGTGTATTGATTTATGTTCCTTACAGATACTGATGTATAGTTTGTAAATATTTTCTCCCATTTTATAGGTTGTCTGTTTACTCTGTAGATAGTTTCTTTTGCTGTGCAGAAGCTCTTGAACTTAATTAGATCCCGCTTGTCAAATTTTGCTTTTGTTGTGATTGCTTTTGGTGTCTTTGTCATAAAATCTTTGTCAGTTCCTATGTACAGGATGGTCTTGTCTAGGTTGTCTTCCAGGGTTTTTGTAATTTTTGGTTTTACTTTTAAGTCTTTAATCCATCTTGACTTGACTTTTAAATATGATGTAAGGAAGTGGTCTAGCTTCAGTCTTCTGAATATGGCTAGCCAGTTATAACAGCACCATTTATTGAATAGGCAGTCTTTTCCCCATTGCTTGTTTTTGTTAGCTTTGTCAAAGATCAGATGGCTATATTAGAAATGCTTGTTCCCTGGTGCCATAAAGAAATGGCACTTGAACATAAATTTAATTTCCTCAGCAAGGCCATTTTTTTTTATTTTCTTCAGAAAAGGAACACTCGCCAGCAGTTTTGCCATGAAAGTACACCAAACAAAGGAGACAGGGTCATTTAGAACCGGACGCATTCACCCTACTGCTGTATCCGATTTCCATTGGCTGGAATGGGACCTCACATTCTGTATTTGTCCTGATTGGCTAGTAACTTAGAACTTTTTTAAAGAGGCAAAAAGGCAGAGGAGAACAAAGGAAGGAGGAAGTCACTTGTGGAATGCTAAGAAAGGTAAAAACACCTTCAAATAAAGAAGAGGAACAGGCTATGAACTAATGCTTGCTTGGACCAGTATAAACATTCCAGGGCAAATCTTTAGGCTAAAATATGGGACCTAAGAACATAAAGTACATTGGTTTCTTTATTATGGCTACCAGATATTTAAGAAGGTCAGCACAGGTCTTTGAATAAATTTTGCTTCTAAGAGAAGTTACCATTTATTCCTAATTAGATGGGGAAGAAAGTCTTTGAAGAGGAACCTCTACTTCACTTTTTACAGCAATAAATGTGAAGTCTTGTTTCTGGGCTCTCTATCGTGTTCCATTGGTCTATGTGCCTGTTTTCGTACCAGTACCATGCTGTTTTGCTTACTGTAGCCCTGTGGTATAGTTTGAAATTTTGTAACATGGTACTTTCAGCTTTGTTCTTTTTGCTTAGGATAGCCTCGGCTATCTGGGACCATTTTTTGCTTCCATATGAATTTTAAAATAGTTTTTTTTCTAGTTTTGTGAAGATAGTTTTTTCTAGTTTTTTGAATAGTGTCATTGGTAGTTTGATAGGAATAGCATTGGATTTGTTAAGTGCTATGGCCACCCTTCATGTTAAAAACTCTCAATAAACTAGGTATTGAAGGAACATGCCTCAGAATAATAAGAGCCATATATGACAAACCTACAGACAACATTACACTGATTGGGTAGAAGCTAGAAGCATTCCCCTTGAAAACCATTAGATGACAAGGATGCTTTCTCTTGCCACTCCTATTCAACATAGTATTGGAAGTCCTAGCTAGAGCAATCAATCAAACAAGAGGAAAAAAGTAAAGGGCATCCAGATAGGAAGAAAGAAAGTCAAACTATCTCTGTTTGCAGACAACATGACACTATATTTAAAAAACCCCATAGTCTTGGCTCAGAAGCTCCATAGCTGATATACAACTTCAGCAATGTTTCAGGATACAAAATCAATGTACAAAAGTCACTAGCATTCCTATACACCAATAGCTGTCAAGACAAGAGCCAAATCAGAAAGGTAAATTCCATTCCTAATTGCCACAAAAAGAATAAAATACGTAGGAATGAAGCTATCCAGGGAGCTGAACTCTCTCTACAATGAGAATCACAAAACACTGCTCAAAGAAAATGATTGGTTATGAAAAAGTTCATCTACATCTAATATGTTATGACTCCACCTTACCACAAACCCTAATCAAACATTCTAAACATGTCAGTGAAAAATATAACCAATTAGGAATCTGGAGTAATGGAGTTTCAGCGAAGCCAATTTCCCAGTACATTCTGATATGGTTTGAATACATGTCCCTGCCAAATCTCATGTTGAATTGTAATCTCCAGTGTTGGAGACTGGACCTGGTGGGAGGTGTTTGAATCATGCGACCGGATCCCTTGTGGCTGTCATTCTCCTTGCCATAGTGAGTTCCCACAAGATCTGTTTGCTTAAGTGTGTGACTCCTCCTCAACCTTACCCTCCGTGACTCCACTCTCTCTCGACCTGCTTTTGCTATGCAAGGTGCAAGCTCCAGGTTATACTCTGGCCATGAGTGAAAGCTCCCTGGAGTTCACGCTAACGTGATCTCAGATGGAGATGAGGAACTTACTGGGAACTGGAGCAAAGCTCATTCTTGCTATGCTTTAGCAAAAAGACAAGTGGCATTTTGCTCCTCCCCTACAGGTCTGTGGAATTCTGAACTTGAGAGAGATAATCTTAAATTAGAATTTAGTTTAAAAGGGAAGCAGAACATAAAAGCTTGGAAAATATGCAGTCCGATGATGTGATGGAAAAGAAAAAACCATTTTCTTATGCAAATTTCAGCAGCCAGCTTGAATTTCTCCTCTAAGTAACCAGCAACAGAATGTTAATCACCAGGACAATAGGGAAAATGTCTTCGGGGCATGTCAGATATGTGTCTTCCTCCTCCACCATGACTGTAAGTCCCCTGAGTCCTACTAAGCCATGTGGGATTGTGAGTCAATTAAACCTCTCCTTTATAAATTACTCAGTCTCGGGTATATCTTCATAGCAGTGTGAGAACAGACTAATATCATTTTCAATGATATTAGATAACAGACTCGTATCATTTTCAATACGAGAGCCAACATCAGAAAAGCTTGATACAAACTTGAGGACAATAAAAATTAACTGTGTCATTGTCAGTTAGTTAAACTAGTTCTTATGTTCCATATATAGCAGCTTTATAACATACTGAACTGTATACTTCCTTATATGATTTCTCATTGTTTTGGATTACTAATAATCTTGGTCCCATATTTTATAGAAATGTCTAAACCAAATATTAAGAATAATACTGTGATAAAGAGCATAACTGAAGTCTTCAACAGATTTGGGATTTATGAAAATTTGACCACTGAGTAGATTTACAACTCTGAGTGATTTATTTAAATTCTTTGAGTTTCATCTATAAAATAAAACAAAAACACACAAGATAATGTATCATTGCTTTGGAGCACATAGCAGGTAAGGTAAGGGTTCAACAGCATTAGTCAAGGAAATGACGATGATTATGCTGAAGATGATGCTGGTGGTTGCTCTAAATGCCTTACATTATCTCCAAGAAAGTCATTCCACATCATTGTCCATCATGTTTTCTGCCCTCTGAAGCTGAGGCCCATATGGAATAACTCCATGGTTTCCCATGCCCTCTTACGCCCTCTTAGCTGTGGTCAATAGGGGGCACCGGTAGTAGACTGGAAGGAGAAAAATAAAAGTGAGATCTAGCTATTTATTATTTTGACTCCCACCTTGGAGTGCCTAGGAGTTACTACAAACCTTCTATTAGTAATCTCAGGACGTTCCATTATCCCTGTTGTTTCTGTACACCTGACAGCACTTTCATCTATAACTTTTGAAATGAGTTCTTTTAACTTTTCCCAAAATTACCTATTTGTGTGTTGTTTCTGTTTTCTACCAGGGCTTTGACTGGTACAGTTATTAATTATGATGATGATGACTGTTATTGTTGATGTCACAATGATTTATGTAGAGGCACAAATTATGTTTTACATGCTCTTTTTCTTAAAGCCCACAGCACTATTAAAATAGAATGCCAATATAAAACAAAAACAGTGAACTCTTGTGTTTACCTTTGATTGCTATTAATGTTAATTCATCAAGGTCACTTCATAAAAAGTTGTACATGTCAATTAACGACAATAAGCACATCAAGCCAGAAGCATTAATGGTAAGCAAACATAGAAACATCATCATTTTTATATTGAGGTTTGTAATATTGCCTCAGAACAGTAATTTATAACCAAATGTCTCCTAATTCAGTGTCTTCTAGAAGTTTGAAATCTTGAAAAAAATTCCTTTAAGTGCAACAAATCTTAATATAAAATTAAATAGTTGATAAACCTCTCCTATTGCAATTGTTAGCTTAGGGTTCTCAAGAGATTTGGTTTTGAAATTAGATACAATCACTTTTCTGACAAAGAATATCGCATCAATTTAATGAAACTGTCACAGACTGGACCAAACAATACACACACCAAAGAGATCAGTTCTCAAAGTTTGGTCTTCAAGTTCCATAACTTTTTATTTCGGTACAATAGCAGTTAAATTCTGGCATTCTTCTTAGTTTGGGGACACCTTCTTTTAAACTGCCAAAAAGTCCTTTAGTAGCTAAAGAATTAGGCCTACAAGTTTTATATGGTCATATAATTTATCACCCTAACTGGGACACTTTCGAGAGTATCAGGAGAGGTTAATAATAATTACACAGGGCAACAGTTATAAACAGTGACTGCACGAAGAAAACTGTGATGTTTGATCACTCTATTGTTTCATCTGAATTAGTTTTTCCTTAAATTTCAAGTTCATTCTTCCTGTTAGTTGTGCTAGTCCCCAGAATGTCTCCCCTTAGGGTACCTTTTGCAATTTTTCAATAGGATTTTTGTTTGTTTGTTTGTTTGTTTTGAGAATTTATGTGAGAATTAGCTCCTGGGAGTGCTTAACAATATTCTCAGTGCTTCTGTTACTCTTGTCAGTAGGCAGGAGCTAAAAAAAATAAACAAACAATGAAATCTGTTGGAGTAAATAACATATAAGTATTTTTTTCTTTGTAATGATAAATTTTTTCCCAAAATGCCTACATTCCAAATGAAAACATCTCAAAAACAGATTTGAAACAAGATCATGTTCTTTACAGGGACACGGGTGGAGCTGGAAGCTATTATCCTCAGCAAACTAATGCAGGAACAGAAAACCAAATACCACGTGTTCTCACTTACAACAGGGAGCTGAATGATGAGAACACATGGACACATGGCGGGGAACAACACACACTGAGGCTTGTGGAAGTGTGGGGGTTGGGGGGAGGAAGAGTATCAGGATGAATAGCTAAGGAATGCTGGTCTTAATAGCTAGGTGATGGGATTATCTGTGCAGCAAACCACCATGGCATATGTTTACCTATGTAACAAAACTGCACACCCTGAATGTGTACCTCTGAACTTAAAAGTTGGAAATTAAACAAAATAGTAAGTGAAAAAATTTAAAAAAGCAAGCATCGTATAAACAGATTTGAATATGGTGAAACTTTCATTGAGATATTTCTTATTTCTTTCAAATCTGTTAGAAAAATATCAAAATCAATAGTATGATATAGAGAATGTTCTTTTAAATATGTAAAAGTAGCTGATTATAAAATTTTAAAATTTGAAATTTATCTGTAAAGGTAACATGGATGATAAGAATGTCATATACCAAATTTTCTGTCTGCAGCAGTATAAACTGAGACAATAATCTTTAATATGAGAGTCTGTAATACAACTAAATACAGAATATAGCATTGAAAAGTCTATTAATGCTATTAACATGAAATGAATTAATATAATAACCTTGTAAGCATTTATACTTCAATCAGGATATGAACATATTTTATGTCATTTCACAGTCCTATTTTAAAGCAACAAATCATTATCTATATATTGCTTTTCGATGATTAAAGTTTAAATGGGTGAGCTAAATTCCACTGAGCTTTATGAAACCTTAAAAACTAAATATTGAATAATAGCTCTAAGCTGTTTGTAAATAAAAACACTCAGAAGCAAAGATCTTTCACTGCAGCTTATAGCAGGATTTGGGGCTATAATGTAGAGTAAAATCTATATATGCAGTGAACAAATATTATGATCACTATCAGACATTCTAGTAAGGCTTAAGGAATTTAAAAATAAGTGCCTTTTTAAGTAAATATAGAAAAAATCTTTTAAAATTTTGCAAAGTAAAATGGTGTTCTAGTTACATCATTTGCAGCAACATGGATGTAACTGGAGGTCATTTTGTTAAGTGAAATAAAGCAAAAACCAAAAGATAAATTTATCGCATCCTGACTTTTGTGGGAGCTAAAAGGTTGCTCTCCTGGAGGTAGAGAATGGAATGACAGACAGCAGAGGCTGGGAAGAGTGAGTGGAAGAGGGGATTAAGGAGAGTTGGTTTTTTGGTACGAATATACAGTTAGATAGAAGAAATAAGTTTCTTTTTTTTTCGAGATGGAGTCTTGCTCTGTTGCCCAGGCTGGAGTGCAGTTGCACAACCTCAGCTCACTGCAACCTCCACCTTCTGGGGTTCAAGTGATTCTTCTGCCTCAGCCTCCCAAGTTTCTAGGACTACAGGTGCCCGCCACCATGCCTGACTAATATTTTGTATTTTTATTAGAGACGAGGTTTCCCCATGTTGGCCAGGCTGGTGTCAAACTCCTGACCTCAAGTGATCCACCCACCTCAGGCTCCCACAGTGCAGGGATTACAGGCGTGAGCGTCACTGAGCCCAGCCAGAATAAATAAACTCTAATGTTCAATAGCAGAGTAGGGTGACCATAGTTGGCAACAATGTATTATATATTTCAAAGTAGCTAGAAAAGAGAACTTGAAACATATCCAACACATGGAAATAATAAATACTCAGGTGATGTATACCCCAAATTCCCTGATTTGATCATTACACATTCTATGCATGTAACAAAATCTTACATGTATTCCATGAATATATAGAATATTAAGTATCACTAATATTTGTAAATTATGAGCTAAAAGAATTATAGACTAAATAAATTAATAAATTCAAGTCAATATCTTTGAGAGATAAAAGCATGAGATATGATATGGAAACACTGACATTTGCTAATATGTATTGAACAGTTACTACATGCCAAGTATATTAATCAACTTTTTACAACAGTCCTGGAAGTAAAAATATTTTTATCATTTCTGAATTGGGAAAATTTGTTTTATTTGTTTTAATTTACCTTACTCATAGCAAGATTCATAATTAGGAGAGTGAGAGCCTGAATATGTGCTTTGTAATTCCAAATTATGAAGTCTAAACTACTAAGTTGTAATGCCTCACCAAATACACACTATGAGATGGAATTCAGCTGAATAATGCCTAAGATAGATCTTGAAAAATGAACAGAACCTCACCAGGTAATGAATTTGTCAGGGGACAATTATTTTGAGAATGGAAGCAGTTAACACAACATACATGTTCAGCATAAATATTTTAATTCAGGTATTATGTGACTTATAATTATAGTCACCTATATTTGTTATGCTGCTTTATTTAATAGAAAAGCTCCTGTCATATGGGATTTTGTATTTTTTTCAAATCTTTCATAGCTTCCACTGAGTAACTTGCCCTCCTGAGAAAGACAGCCAGAACGATATGGTGAGAAACACATATATCCACATAAGCACAATAGCCTGACACTAATTTAGTTAACTTTGTGTGTTCACATAAACTGTTATGAAGCCAGATGTATACTGGACACACCTAAATGTTATAGAAAAAAATGAATTAATACAGGGAAAATATTTCATAGTTTGAAGCACCCTAATTAGCAACCTAGTATATCGCTCCTCTGATAAATGAATTCCTTCTCAATCAAGTGATTAGAGTCATGCATTGAAGAATTTCTTTTAAATGTCAGAATGAGAAATGTGTATGCTTTTTTAGAGCAATTTTATCGGTAAAGATTTTAAATGGAAAAGGTACAATGTCATAGTTTAAACTTAGATGAAAAAATTAATAGAAGTGCTGCTTTGAAATAAATTCTGTTGGAAAGACAGAATCTGCAATATTGGATAGTATTTCTAGAAATGGGAAGAAAGAAAGGACAATGTATGAAGCATTTTAAAAATAGAATTAACCAATTTTGCTGAGTGATTAGGTGTAGACACAATTGGGAACAGAAGAAAAGGTAACTTTAATATTTTGAAACTAGGTTACCAGGAGCTTGGCGGAGATACGAGTAGACATGCACAGATGAATTCATCTGGGGACTCGCTGAATTTGAAACTTCACTTGGAATAGCATCCAGCAGTGTGTTTTCTAGGAAGCCAAATTTTGGTGGCAATTAGTAACTTTTATAAGAATAAAATGGAAAGGGATTCTGTGGTAAAAACGTCATGGAAAATTTGGGCCTCGTGAAAGGTACTTTTTGGCAGGACTTCTCAGCACCTTTAATGTTGTCATATGTATCACGTCTACCTAAGAGGAGAATGAGCTCCTAACTGCCGACATTTTTTTCCAGCGTATTTTCTGGAAGAAAAAAAAAAAAATAAGAAACATATTTTACAGAGATGAAAAAAAAATTGCCTTAGGTAAGACGAACTCACTGTGGGAAACCAGAGAATAGTAGGAGCAGGGGTCACTGCATGTGTACAGGACTCTTCTGGTGAAGCCTGCTGTATTGGGATGGAAAGAACATGGCCTTCAGAGGAAAAGATGTCTTGGATCTTGCCTCATTCACTTTGTAAGCATCAGCTGGGTAAGCATCTAACTCCTCTTAGCCTTCTTCTCCATACGCTTTTTGTAGAAAGTGATTTGTGGAATGTAAATCTCTCAAAGTGGATCAAAGTTATTATTATAATACAGTCAAAAAAAGAGAAAAAAATCATATATTTTTCCATTGCTTTATCAAATTTTTTTTTTCTTTCAAGCCATTCTGGTCTACTTTCAATGTAAATGATTTTAGGAATTAAATTTTATCTTTCCATAGATATTTGAAATGTGGATTTGGATTGGACTTTCTGTATGTTAGAGATTCTCTGTTTGTTTCTCCAAATCACTCGTCAGCTTTTTCCACCCTGTCCTGTGTTCCTAGAAGACTGAACTTTGTGTACTGCATCAATAAGCTTCTTTGTTCTCTGTCCTCATATTGATTCTATCAGTAGAATTAACTGTCAGAAAATGAGTATGGGAGACAATAATAGTCAGAGCCACAGTTTGACTGCTTCCCTACACCAAAGGCCACAACTTCCATGCAATAGCTCTCCTCTAGAGCTATTCTCAGTATTCTGGATCCTTGTTCCCTCACTTTTCTTTTTCAGGCCTTGAGTTCATAACAACTCCATGCTATTGCTTGGAAGTGTAATTCATTATCTCATTTGTTTCCCTTAACTTGGCCCATAACTTTATCAACAATTGTGTATTTTCTTAATTAAATTTTTGTAATTATCCTTTTATATGTCTCATCTGTTTCCCCCAAGGACCATGACTGACATAAATGGGGAATATATGTTTTTATACATAAAGCAGTTCCATATTTAGATAAAATTCCATTTATTTGTGATGTTATAAGATTAAATTTCTTATCAATCCATACTGATTCCTATTTCTCTAACACTAGTGGTGAGGTCTAGCCAGGCCAATTTTTTTGATGAAGCCATGTTAAGTGTTTTTAGTTCTGATGAGCTCATCTAGCCTGCCATGTCAGTTTATTTGTTATAGACGATAAAACTGACACATAGGAATATTAAGTAATATTTGTTTAAGGTCTTACTATTTGTGTCATCATGAAAATTTTTTTCTTATCTATGAACTCTGAATTATTATTTTACCTAATTAATAGGTTTGTTGAGTAAATTAAATATATAATACATTGAAATTGCTTATAACAGTGCTGTATTAGATTTCTCCAGAGAAAGAGAAGCAACAGGGGGTATGATAAAGAAAGAGAGAGAGAGAGATAGAGATAGAGATAGAGATACAGCGAGAGATACAGATATAGAGATAGAGATATTTATTTTCTCTATGAATTAGGAACTGTATAATTGGAATTGACTCACTCAGTTATGGAGGCTGGGGAGTCCTATGATATGCCATCTGAAAGCTGAAGAACTAGGAAAGCTAGCGGTGAATTCAGTCTGTGTCTGAAGGCTCAGCAACCAGGAGTGTTTATGCCTGGGGGCAGAAGAAGATGTCCAGCTCAAGAAAAGAGATAGAAATTTACCTTCCTCAAGTCTATTCTCACACTGCTATAAATAATATTACCTGAGACTGGGTAATTATAAAGGGAAGAGGTTTATAAAGGGAAGAAGTTTAATTGACTCACACTTCTGCAGGCTTGACAGGAAGCATGGCTAGGAGGCCTCAGGAAACCTACAATAGTGGCAGAAGATGAAGTGGAAGCAGGTACCCTCTTCATAAGGTGGCAGGAGAAAGCGAGTGCAGGCAGGGGAAATGCCAGATGCTTATAAGACCATCAGATCTCATGAGAACTCACTCACTATTAACAAGGATAGCATGTGGAAAACTGCTGGCATGATCCAATCACTTCCCTCCCTCAACATGTGGGGATTACAGGTCCCTTCCTCAAAACATGGGGATTATAATTTGAGATGATATTTGGGTGGGGACACAGAGCCAAACTGTGTCACGCAGCCTCTTAGTTTTATTTCAGTATGCCCTCAACAGATTGAACGATGCCTGTCCATATTGGTGAGGGAGGAACTCTTTACTCAATCTACTGATTCAAATGCAAATCTCTTCCAGAAACATTCTCACAGTCAGTCATACCTAAAAATAATGTTTTACCAGCTATTGGAGCATTCCTTAGCCCCATCAAGTTGACACATAAAATTAAGGGTCATAACTGCTGTGGGTATAGTACATTGCATAGAATTATTAGCTGCTTTATTTCTTCTTTTATTATTATTATTATTGTTACTTTGCTATTATTACTACTCCGATGAAAACAGCTATGCCACTGGACACATCAGTTCTCTAAAACCCTGTAACTTCCAGTGAAATGTTCAGCCTAGACAGATCAACCACAATATTCTAATATTCTATCAAGGTTAATTCCATGAGTCTCATGAGTCTCCATATGCTTGTTTACCTTAATCAATACTAGAAACCAAGACCTCTCAATTCATGTATCTTCACCTGGAATATTATTCTCATATAATATTTTATTTCTCACATTCCAACTTAATTTTCTACACTCTTAATTGAACCACATGAAACTCAGTTTATCATTAGTAAACACTTAGATATCCTTCAAACCTTTCATCCCATTCCAACTCTTCTTCAACTGCTTTGTAAGCTTAAGCCCATTAAACTTCATATACACACCTATACACACAAATAGGCTCACAATCAAGCAATTGTTGGTGCTGATGAGTACAAAATTGCAGGGTTGGCCAACAGGCTGAAACCTGAAGCTGAATTTCTATGTTAAAGTCTTGCAGAAGTCCTTTTTCACTGGGAATCTCAGTTTTTGCTCTTAAGGCCTTCACAGGATTTCTTGAGTTGCACCTACACAACTGAGAATAATCTTCTTTATTTAAAGCAAACCCATTGTAAATGTTAATCAAAATGTAAACAAAATACCTTCGCAGAAACATCTAAGCCAGTATTTGACTGAAAAACTGGACATCATTGCCATAGCATAGCCAAGGTATCATGTAAAATCAACAATCACACATCATTAAATATTTTTCTACAGTTTTAAATCTAGAAAGAGCTCAACCCCAGTTTATTGTAACTATGTGTTAATTATATATCCCCAGTAAGGTCATGCTTCCAATCACCAAGTTAGATGTTTTAGATTCCCCTTCTTATCATAAACTTTCGACATACACTCTTACCCTCACTCCCACTTTTAGCTGATAAACATGAGATAAACTTCAGTAAGCTAAATAAGTAATCATAAATAATTTCCTTTATTGTCTTATCTCTAAATCTACTAAGTTGCTAGTATTTGTATTTACATTCTTTACTTTCTTTTCCAGGATGATGGATGGAAGAATATCACCTATTTCAATTAATATCCAATTATTCCTCTTGTGATCTGCAGTTGATTAACTCTTGACTCCTCAGGGAGTTTGTTCTGGCAACTGAATTAGTGTTCTCATGAATTATCAGTTCTCTCTTTCCACTGGGCATCTCCATCAAATGTGCTAATATCTCCTTAAGAACAAACAGAAACAAAACAAAAAGCAAAACCAAATACAAATAAGAATATTTTTATGATACAGAAAATATTTTTATGCTTCTGCAGTGTTAGATATTTCTAAGCAAATTTTACCAAAACTTGAGACCTGAGATGAAAGCCTAGACAGTGAGAACAACGAAGAGATTTTTCTTCCTCAAGGTGTTTACATTTCAAGGAGTATAAACCTTGAGTTGTAAACTGATACACAGGTGACTTTCCCCCAGAGACAATTTACATTCCAAAGAATAAGAATCTTGGATTCTTGATTTTCCTTTTGTTTCCAAAGATAATCTGTTTATAGTAGGAAGTAATATTTTTTCTTCCTCTCCCAGGAAGAGAGTGAGACAGGGTGCTTATAAGTGCTCAGATTCATATTTCTGGGAGTCTTCACCTACAGTGAAGTGTAGGATGAACTACTGCTGTCATTGTGCCATTCCAAAAAAGGAAAACTAAAAAGTTTTATGTTATTGTTGAATAGCATAAAATGTATTAAATCAATAATAACGAAAAGTAATTTTAATTATTTTAAACATGTCAATGATGAATCAAATTTATTGGTTTGTTCATACATTCCTATTCAATTTATCACACAAATATTAATGTCCAGTTAATTGTTTCATCATTTAAAATTCATTGTCATATTATTGCTTGTTAGGTATCTTCAGAAATAAATGTTAGTTCAATGATTTTTACAGTACAAGAAATAAATAATATGACTAGAATTTTGACTGACTTCTAAAAAGAAAAACAATTAGAATATAAATTATAACTAAATAGCCTGTAGTGACACAGTCTCAGATACATCTGATATTTATAGCAAGCTATTATTGTTAGTAAAAAGATATATACTAGAGGTAAAGTGAAAAAAGAAAAAAAGAAAACATTATAGTAGGAATGCAGTAGACTTGTTCATATTCATTTCAAATTCAGGTATTTTAAAAAATACATGTATGTAAATAATATAAATATGGAGATAATTATCTATCAACATAGATAGATGGCTTCCAAATATTGACTCTTTCAGCTTGTTAGGTGATGGGCAAAAATAATTAATTTACTGCTTTAAAAGAAAAACTGGTGCTGGCAGCATCAGTGTGAAGAACTGCTTTTCAAAAACACACTGGAAAACTTGAGGCAATCACATTTCTAGCTACCATTCTTGTCACACCCCAGGTGAAGACTTTCTTCCATCTAGCCTATCATTTAAAAATCATGCAATTACACATCAGTATAGACAGTTTTTAAATAAAATGTAAACATATTATAATTTATAGAAGAGGAGGAATTGATATTTTGAGGACTGGAATGTATCTCTTTATTTTAGAGTAATTTTGAGTGGTTTATTTGCTTGTGTGATTGACTTTCAATTCATGGTTACATCTGGTATCTGAGCTCTGATTCATTGTTTAAAAATAAAATACATTTCTGTACTATTCACTGTACTAGTTATCATCATTTATAATCACTTACTTTGATGACAAATTAAATGAGTTGGATTGATTAATATTTCCTATAAAAGGTGGATGAGTGAGTAGACATTTATTATCTTCTTCTTCCAAACTACCATCAAAATCACACAAAACACACAAATCAAGAATGAAATTATAACAATGCCCGCAATAGGATAAGATGATATCAGTGGATCAAAATTTGAAAATATGTTTAAATGAAAATAAGATGGAATCATAGTGACAAAGATTGAATTGAGAACATGTAAACCAAAAGAGGTAGAAGAGAATCCTATGGCAGGTGAATCTGTCCAATCTCATTATTATTCCACACTACAATTTTTCCTTCCTTACGGATCACAGACATTTAATGTAAAATCAAGGCATGGACAAGAAGAAAGTGGGACAAATGTAGTTACTCACCCTAGAGAAAACAAAGAAACTAAGATTTTATTAATATCATGGAGATCATCTCTGCTCTAGAGTGCTGTTTTCTTTTCTTCTCTATGCTTTTCTCTGAAAGTTGGTGATATGGTTTGGCTCTGTGTCCTCAACCAAATCTCATCTCTAATTTTAATCCCCACTTGTTGAGGAAGGGACCCGGTGGCAGGTGATTAGGTCGTGGGAGTGGTTTCCCCTATGCTGTTCTCATGATACTGAGTTCTCATGAGATCTGATGGTTTAAAAGCATTTGATACTTTCCTCCTTGTTCTCTATGTCCCGCCTCCACGAACCAGGTGCCTTGCTTCCCCTTTGCCTTCTGCCATAATTGTAAGTTTCCTGAGGCCTCCACAGTCACACAGAACAGTTAGTCAATTAAACCTCTTTTGTTTATAAATTACCCAATCTCAGTAGTATCTTTATAGCAGTGTGAGAACAGACTAATACAGGAAACTGATACTAAGAGTGGGGTACTGCTATAAAGATAACTTGAAAATGTGGAAACATCTTTGGAAGTGGGTACAGGCAGAGGTTGGAACAGTTTGGAGGGCTCAGAAGAAGATAGGAAGATGAGGGAAAGTTTGGAACTTCCTGGAGACTTGTTGAACGGTTTTGACCAAAATGCTGATAGTGATATGGACAATGAAGTCCAGGCTGAGGTGGTCTCAGATGAAAATGAGGAACTTATTGGTAACTGGAGCAAAGGTCATTGTTGCTACACATTAGCAAACAGACTGATGGCATTTTGCCTCTGCCTTAGAAATCTGTGGAACTATGAACTTGAGAGAGATGATTTAGGGTATCTGGCAAAAAATAATTTTAAGCAGCAAAGCATTCAAGAGGTGACCTGGCTTTTTCTGAAAGTGTACAGTAATATGTGTTCATAAAGAGATTATCTGAAATTGGAACTTATGTTTAACAGGGAAGCAGAGCATAAAGTTTGGAAAATTTACAACCTGACTATTCAGTAGAAAAGAAAAACCCATTTTCTGGGGAGAAATTCAAACTGGCTGTGGAAATTTGCATAAGTAATGAGGAGCCAAACGCTAATCACCAAGACAATGAGGAAAATGTTTCCAGGGCATTTCAGGTATCTTCACAGTAGCCCCTCACCTCATAGGTCCAGAGGTCTAGGAGGACACATGGTTTCCTGAGCCAGGTATAGGGCCCTGCTCCCCTGTGCAGTCTTGGGATATGGCACCCTGTGCCCCAACCACTCCAGCTCCAGCTGTGGCTAAAGGGGTCAAAGCACAGCTCAGGCCATGCCATCAGAGGGTACAAGCCCCAAGCTTTGGTTTCCACATGGGGTCGGTTTTGTGGGTGTGCAGAAGACAAGAGTTGAGGTTTGGGAACTGCCACTATATTTCAGAGGATGTATAGAAACACCTAGATGTCCAGGCAGAAAGTCTGTTGCAGAGCCAGAGCCCTCATAGAGAATCTCTATAAGGGCAATGTAGTGGGGAAATGTGGGGTCAGAGCCCTCACAATGAGACCCCACTAAGGTAGTGCCTAGTGGAGCTGTGAGAAGGACACCATCCTCCAGCCCCGAGAATGGTAGGCTTCAATGACAGCTTCCATTGTCTGACTGGAAAAGCTGCAGACACTCAACAGCAGCTGGTGAAAGCAGCCAAAGGGCCTGTGTACTGCAGAGAGCTATGGGGGTCGACAGAGCTGCCCAAGGCCATGGGAGCCCACCTCTTGCATTAGTATGCCTTGGATGTAAAATATGAAGTCAAAAGAGATTATTTTAGAGCCTTAAAATTTAATGCATGCCCTGCTGTGTTTTACACTTGCATGGGGCCTGTAGCTCCTCTGTTTTGGCCAATTTCTCCCATTTAAAACAGAAACATTTACCAATGCCTGTACCCCCACTATATCCTGGAAGTAATAAGTTGCTACAATTTTACAGGCTCATAGGTGGAAGGGACTTGCCTTGTCGCAGATGGGATTTTTGACTTGGACACTTGGGCTAACACCGGAGTGAATTAAGACTTTACTGGACTATTGAGAAGGCATGATTGGTTTTGAAATGTGAAAAGGATATGAGATTTGGGAAGGTCCCAGGGTAGAATGATATAGTTTGGCTCTGTGTCCCCACCCAAACTCATCTCAAATTGTAACTCCCACATGTTGATGAAGGGACCTGATGGGAGGTGATTTGTTCGTGGGGGTGTTTTCCCCTATGCTGTTCTTATAGTGAGTGAGTTCTCATAAGATCTGATGGTTTAAAAGCATCTGGCAGTTCCTCCCTCCCTTTCTCTCTCTCTCGCTGCCATGTAAGATGTGCCTTGCTTCCCCTTTCTCTTTTGCCATTATTGTACATTTTCTGCAGCCTCCTCAGACATTCAGAACTAAGAGTCAATTAAAATTCTTTTGTTTTACCCAGTCTTACATAGTATCTTTACAGCAGTGTGACAATGAAGTAATACAAATGGCAGATGCCTAATGGGGAAAAAACGTCCAAGAATGTAAGGCTAATGCTGCTAAAGTGTATGTGTATATACTGAGATACTAATTTTACTGCTAGTACATATTACATACAGATACGGTATAATGATGGTTCACTGTTAATTTGTGGTCTCTATAAATATATTCATGAAATTTCATCAAAGATTCATGAATTCTGGTTTTCTACGTCAATACTATTTATAATTTTGTTTACTGAGTATTTACTAAAGGCAACGGCTAAACTGTAGGTGATTAACAACTTATCATCATCACAATACTGATTAATATATTTTTAAAATATTCTAATATATGAAATACCTTACTAAATTCTAGGCATTGCTGAAAGCACTGTCAAGATTTTGGTAAGCAAACAGTAACTGGTCTTTAGAAGGTATATAGCAAAAAGAACAAGATATAAACAGCAAATATTTAGTTAGTAAAAGATTGATATAAAAAAATTACAGAATAATTGGCTAGAAAGCAATAGAGTGAAACTATATGTAGAGTAGTGATCTACCTGCTAAGTAGGAAGACCCATGTTATGTTATGATATGTGAGCTGACCCTGAACCAACGAGAGGAGGGAGCTATATGAGGATTATGGAGGAGTTGAAGGAGATGGGGAAAGATGCTTTCCAGTCAAAGTGGATAGAAAATTCCAAAGGCTATTGGTAGAAAAGAGTTTGGATCATCCAATGGGCAGAAAACAGACCATTTATGTAATCTGTTTCAGGCATACCTTCATTTTCTAGTGGATGACAAAAATATTGTTTATCATTTAGAGCTTTTGTCAGGATTGAAGATAGGACAGAATGCAGAAGATTTAGTAAGCAGTGGTCTAGCACACATTAGAAGATTTTAAAAAGTCGACTCACAATTATTATAAGTTCTTATTTTTATATGGTTTGGCTGTGTCCCCACCCAAATCCCTACTTGAATTGTACCCCCCAGTATTCCCACGTGCTGTGAGAGGGACCCAGGGGGCAGTGATTAAATCATGGGGTCTAGTCTTTCCTGTGCTATTCTTGTGATAGTAAATGGGTCTACGAGATCTAATGGGTTTATCACGGGTTTCTGCTTTTGATTCTTCCTCATTTTATCATACTGCCGCTATGTAAGAAGTGCCTTTCTTCTCCCGCCATGATTCTGAGGCCTCCCCAGCCATGTGTAACTGTAAGTACAATTAAACCTCTTTTTTTGCCTAGTCTCAGGTATGTCTTTATCAGCATCATGAAAACAGACTAACACAGTAAATTGGTACCAGTAGAGTGAGGCGTTGCTGAAAAGATATGCAGAAATTGGAAGCAACTTTGGAGCTGGGTAATAGGCAGAGGTGGGAACAGTTTGGACGGCTCAGAAGAAAAGAGAAAAATGTGGGATTGCTTGGAACCTGCTAGATAATTGTTGAATGGCTTCGACAGAAATGCTGATAGTGATATGAGCAATAAGGGCCAGGCTGAGGTGGTCTCAGATGGAGATGAGAAACTTGTTGGGAACTGGAGCAAAGGTGACCTTTGTTATGTTTCAGCAAAGCGACTGGCAGAATTTTGTCCCTGCCCTAGAGTTGTGGAACTCTGAACTTGAGAGGGACGATTTAGGATATCTGGTGGAAGGAATTTCTAAGCAGCAAAGCATTCGAAAGTTGACTTGGTTACTGTTAAAATCATTCCATTTTAAAAGCAAAACAGCATAAAAGTTCAGAAAATTTGCAGCCTGACACTGCAGTAGAAAAGAAAAACCCATTTTTTTTGAGGAGAAATTCAAGCCAGCTGCAGAAATTTGAGTAAGTAGCAAGAAGCCTAATGTTAATCCCCAAGACCATGGGGAAAATGTGTCCAGGCCATGTTAGAGACCTTCACAGCAGACCCTCCCATCACAGGTCTGAAAGCCCAGGAAGAAAAAGTGGTTTTGTGGACCAGACCCAGGGTCCCCATGCTGTGTGCAGCCTAGGGACTTGGTACCCTTTGTCCCAGTCACTCCAGCTGTGGCTGAAAGGAGCCAATGTCGAGCTCTGGCTGTGGCTTCAGAGAGTGAAAGCCCCAAGCCTTAGCAGCTTCCATGCAGTGTTGATCCTGCAGGTGCACAGAAGTCAAGAATTGAAGTTTGGGAACCTCCACCTAAATTTCAGAAGATGTACAGAAACTTCTGGATGCCCAGGCAAAAGTTTGCTGAAGGGGTATGGCCCTCATGGAGAACCTCTGCTAGGGCAGTGCAAAAGGGAAATGTGGTGTCAAAGTCTCCATACAGAGTCCCTTTTGGGACACTGCCTAGTAGAGCTTTGAGAAGAGGTACACCATCCTCCAGACCTCAGAATTGTAGATCCACTGACAGCTTGCATCACGCTCCTGAAAAAACTGCAGACACTCAACATCAGCCCATGAAAGCAGTCAGGAGGGTGGCTGTACCCTGCAAAGCCACAGAGACGCAGCTGCCCAAGACCATGGGAACTCACCTCTTGCATCAGCATGACCTCGATGTGAGACCTGGAATCAAAGGAGATCATTTTGGAGCTTTAAAATTTGACTGTCCTGCTGGATTTTGGACTTGCATGGGCCCTGTAATCCTTTTGTTTGGGCCGGTTTCTCCCATTTTGAATGGCTGTATTTACCCAATACCTGTACCCGATTGTATCTAGGAAGTAACTAGCTTGCTTTTGATTTTACAGGCTCAGAGATAGGAGGCACTTGCCTTGTCTCAGATGAGACTTAGAACTGTGGATTTTTGAGTTAAAGCTGAAATGAGTTAAGACTTTGGGGGACTGTTGGGAAGGCATCATTGGTTTTGAAATATGAAGACATCAAATTTGGAGGGGCAAAGGGCAGACTTATATGGTTTGGCTGTGTTCCCACCCAAATCTCAACTTGAATCATATCTCCCTGAATTTCCTTGTATTGTGGGAGGGACCCATGGGGAGGTAATTGAATCATGGGGGCCAATCTTTCCTGTGCTATTCCTATGATAGTGAATAAGTCTCAAGAGATCTGATGGGTTTATCAGGGGCTTCCACTTTTGTTTCTTCCTCATTTTCTCTTGCCGCTACCATGTAAGACATGCCTTTTTCCTCCCGCCATAATTCTGATGCCTCACTAGCCATATGGAATAAGTCCAATTAAACCTCTTTTTCTTCCCAGTCTCAAGTATGTCTTTATCAGCAGCATGACTAATACATTAGTCAACTACAGTTTATTCCATGTTAAAATATTGTACTCTTTATCAAGGCATACCTAACAACATGTAACAAAATCAAATCTTTTTGAATTGGGATGATGATGTGGGAGACACTTAATGGCATTAAGTTTTAAACCAACTGAGTATCTAAAAATAAAAAGTGTGTGGGGGGGCATTGGCAATATGGTATATAAATAAAAGAAAGGTAAATTTCACTAAGAGGTCTGGATTCAAATCGAGGCTCTACCACTGATCATCTACTTGCTCTTTGGTCACTTGCTAATTAACATTAGGCTCCAGTTTCCTTTCCAATAAAAAAAAAAAAAGAAAGTGTAATGATTATGCCCCTTACAAATTTGGTGTAAGGTTTCACATCAAGTGATTTTATTTTTAACATAGCACCTCTATATACTTTCTGTTCATGTTTTAATTATTTTATTTGTTCACTTTATTTGTTTTAAGATGACCACAACTAGGATGTAAGTTCTCTAAGAAAACATACTTTGTCCATTGTGTTTACTTATGTCTCTGGGTACTCAGAATCATGTCTGGTACGTGAAAGTCATTCCATTATATTTATTAAACGATTGAATAAAAGGCTGAATGCTACCCAGTGTGTTTAAATAGTATATCCATAAAATTGAAAACTTCTGTCCTTTTCTTCACAACACTTTAAGCAAGTTTAAATGATCTGAATACAGAATTAGCCTTATGGGTCAGACTGACAGATACTGCACTGCTTATGGCACCACACAAATCTTCAGAGCTGTGTAAGTCAGAAGACATGTACAGCAGATGGATACATTCAAGACTGACCGACTAGGTGAACTAGGACCACGAGAGAATCCAGGGTATAAAAAGTTTTATAGACACATTGAGAAAAAGATAGGCTCAATTATGCTCTGAAGAGATACTAATAGAAAACACTTCGTCAAGCAAAATTCAAAATGACATAAGACATTTTGAGAAACATAATTATGAGTTTAAGAGGCAGAATGGTAAACAGTGATTACAAATAACCATCAAAAGAAAGACTGTTATGTGAGGACTTTCTTGTAAAGGCTACTAATTGCATCAGGTTTTTTTAGTCATGTTCATTCACATTCAATAGCAACACTATAACAAGCATCAACTTCAAACATAAAGGGCATGCATTATCAAAAATCGGTTCTTTCCTTCAGCACAGGTAAGATTAATTACAAGTTCCCAGTAATAGTTCATAGATTTTACTTTAAGAGAACTAGAGATTTTCCATGAATGGTTTTTTTTTTTTTTTTGAACATCCTTCTGGACTTTAAAGAGCAACTGGTCAATTGGAAACTTTCAAAGATAAATCAAGCTTACTAGATTGTTTAACCTTGATATTTCTCCTAAGGTATGTTTTCTACTGCTTACATGTAACAAAATTATTTGTCATGTATTGATACAATTTCAACAAGCTCTGCTTCCCAGAGGGCTTGCATAGCAAACAACTATTTCATTTTTAGAGCCAGATTATTAGGTTTTAAATGGGACAATATGCTGCTATGATTCTGTGCAGGGCAGTAGAGAAGTAGAAAAGGCCAGTTTGGTTTGAAGAAAGGGGATAGATAATCATTTCCATCTAAAGTTCTATCTAAAATTAAATTTAGTTATTTCTTAGCAAAGGGTTCCTGAATTTCTAGAGTATAATCATCACCTCATCACCATCATGAGGGTCATCATAACTTTTTAATTCACAAAATCCACAAATGCTCTCTAAAAATTATTAAACATGAGTTCATAATAAAAAAAGAAAACATGAAAATTTTCATCATACCTCACTCCTCCCCCAATTTCTACTTTTCTAGTGTAACTAGTGTTAAAATTTTAAAGAATGTTTTTCCAGGCTATTTTTGTGTGTGTATATAACCACAGAGAATAAGACTGTTTTCTATTTTTTTTAATACAAATACAACAAATATGAATTGAGTACTATGTAGCCTGTATTGTCTAAATTGTTTAAATGTATTACCTCATTGAATGTGCTTAGTATGTTAATATTTGTGTACTTGTTCAATATATACACATATATGCATATATAATATGTATTTGTAATCTAGTGGATGTTGTTTCTGATGGAATAATTAAAGTTATTGGATCAAACTGTGGGACTAATTTACATTTGATAGTTCATGGAAAAATTTTTCCCTAAGAAAAACTGAAACTAATTTCACTTTCATCATCTTCTGATCATACATGTAGAAGTACTTTACTCACATATTCAGCAATGCTGGACACTATCAATATTTTGTTATATTTTCCAACATGATGGTTTTAAATATGACTTTTTTTGGAGTTTTTTGTCCACTTACATATTGGAAATATTAACCCTTAGTTATATTATGTCATAAATATTTCTCGTCGGCCTATTTTGTGTTTATTCTTGGATTGCTTTTTATTGAAACCTTCACACTGCCACAAAAATGAATACAAACTCCTGTATTTGATACCAAATTTATTTTGACCTCTTTAGGAGCGTTTGAAATGGTCATGGCTCAGACCTATGCTGTTTTGTTCTGGGAGACACAGAAGTTCTCTTTGTGTCCTGTTGTCTAAGATGGTCCTATAATAACCCAAGAAAATAAAAGTTTTACCAAGAAGATAAAAATCTTATATCTGAGAATGTACTTCCTTAGCCCTGACTGTGAAAACTTCTGACTACAATAACTTGTTAAATACAATATAAACTTAGTGGATTTTAATAATTTCAACCACAGAAATCCAAGAAATAAAATATGCACCTGAAAATCTTGATACAGAGGATGAAAATCATACTTTTTGACCTGATTGTTGTATTTTCCAAACTATATAAAAGACAGTACTTGTTAAGTCATGTCAACAATATAAAATATGTATGTGCAGTATTCACATACCAAGAAAGCACTGCCATAAATAAATCAAAAGTTGTAAAATTACTTGCATAATAAATGCAGTGTTTATAAACGTATAGTCATTTTACAGGTACAGAGATGCCTGTGATGTTTGACCATCTGGCAGTTTGGACAGACGATGTCCTTGAGACCGATGCACCTGTAAAATACTACAAGTTTCTTTGCAAGTGTTAGTCAAATAACTGGGTTTAGATGCATACCTGTGAATATGCTTAAATGTTTGGTTTTATTCCTAGAAATGCTAAATCTGTGCATTACTAAAAAGTAATAGCTATCTATTTCTATGTTCCACTTGATTTAATGGTTTCCTTCCAACATCTTGAGGGGAAAGAATAGCATTATAGCATTCTTAGCTGATTGCCTATAATAGAGAATGATATTTCAGTTTGGGAATAATTGCACTAACACTGACTCTTAAATATAAAAGGAAAGAAAGCTGGGGGAGGAAAATAAAATTAATCTTCTTCATTTTATAAAAGAGGAAATGGACACTTCGACACAGAGTTCACAATAATGGCACAACACAGTAATGTGAACCATAGTTTTCAAATACCAACTCTATTGTTATTCCCACTAGAGCACAAAATTCCAGAGAAGTTAGAAACACAAAATCTAAAATCCAATATTTATAAAAAAAAACACTAAAAAATAAAACTCAACTTACATAATCTTACATAGATTTATATTGATTGGATTTTAAATAAAATTAATCAATAATTATATTTTTAAATGATTAATACATGTCAGTTGTTATGTGGAACAGGAAAAGTAGGGAAAAGTTGCCCGGGGAGATCACATTAGTATCTTCTTTTTTGAAAGGGAAAATATATGAATTTCATGTTATATTACTCCCTACATTTTCTGAAAAAAAAAAAAAAAAAATGAATATAAAACTCCTCCCAAAAGCTCTTTTCATTTTGGTTAAACCCTTTTAAACTACAGGTAGGAATAATCAACTTACAAAGCAAGATTCCTGAGCAGCAAATTGAAACCTGCAAAACATGTTACAACTCATATTCGTTCTTTTGCTAACAGGCAAGAGAATATTTGAAGCCCTGGAGGTTTTGACTTAGCTTTCTTGTTTTGACTCAGTTTTATTTCTCCTAAGGCTGAGTTTGAGAAATATTACTTCCTTTATGCTCTCCACTTTACTCCTTTTCTATTCCTAATTCCCATTCCTCTTTTCCTAATACAAACACACATCTGCTACAGACAGGTGAATCTTGCCTAGGGATGTCTCTATTGATGGTGAGTTCTCATGAGAATAATTCTTAAGAAAGTTAATCTATCTATTATGAATTACATTTTAATGTAACTTAAAAGAGATGCAATTTACCATTTTCCTTGATTTATATTACGTGTTCCTTTTTTGTCTTTCCTCCAACGTAAAGCTATATTCATTTGCTCTGACTTTTGCTGCTGACTGGTGACTATTTGATTAGCCACATTAAAAAAAATACATTTTCAACATCATTGCTATTAAAATTCATTTTGTCCAGTAACTGACAAAGTGTAACATCAAACATCTATAGGGAGGATTAATAAAGAGTTGAGGTCTCAATATGAACCTCTTGCTATTCTCATATGCGACATTTAACAAAAGGGTCATAGAAAGCACCACATTGAGACCTAAATGACAGAGGGCTCTGGGAGATCATGGTTGACTTTGTTATTGGGTAGCTGACCCAGGAAAGCTCTGACTGATGCTTAGAAGGAACGCCTGCTGAAAAAAAAAGAACGACTCGGCTGGGCAGAACATGTGCTGAGACTAAATGGCAGCAGGGAATCCAAACACCTGCTGTCTGGTGAACTGAAATAGGCAACTGTAAACTAGAAAAACAGATTTAAAAAATAGACACCCAAACTCACATGTTCAAGAAATTCTGCACTTGTTTACATATTAGGCAGTGCCTAATACCTAAAGATCATATTCCAAAGATCTGTTTAGAGCACAGAGCAAACAGATCTCTGGGGAATCAAATATAGAAATTTTGGACATAGCAGGCTGTTTGATTCCTCTAATATAGCTGTATACGAAAGCACTGCCATTTACAATAGTCAAGGTCTCCCTCCAGCTGTGAGTTGCATTAGGCTTCTCTCCTGGGGTACATGAGAATGGAGGCTAAGGCAGTAGCAGGAGGCAGGGATTATCAGGAATCTAAGAGAATAATAAAGAAGGGAGAACAAACGTGTGTCCTCTTCTCTACCTTTTTCCTGGTGAGTAAGAACTATTCCAAAGCCAATTCTGAACTAGGCCATGAGGCATTCTGTTATTTTCAAGCCAAGTGAACATGAAACTCTGCTCTTGTGAAGTAGATATGAGTCTTATAAAGTTGTAGGGGTCCAAAAATGCAGGGAAGTAACAGAAAAGATACCATCACAAGACTTTACACTGACATCAGGAAACACAAGAAGAGAACCAATGTATTCAAAAACAGCTTCCCAAAACTAGTTGATAGTAAGCCTTAATCATACTGCTAAGGCACCTGTCACGATTCTGCTTTGAGTTCAAGTACAGAGACACTTTAAATATTCAAGGAATCAAGGAATAAATGCAAGAAGCAATCCACCCTACTCAGGAAAGTGTATGGATAAGCTGCTCCCTGATAGTTCTACAAAACTATGTGTATGTGATCTTGAGTGGAGACACTGTCTGAATGTCAGCTGTCTTAAAAGGAAAAACCTGCATTATTCTTGTGGCAAATTCCAAGAATGACTATTCATTCTGATGTGGTTTGGGAACAGGACCTACCTTCTCTTCATTAAATATTACAGCACAGACTAGGACAATGTGCTTTTTCGTTGACTACTTTGAGGATCAGGTTGACCAGAGGACTTGGGTGGGATAAAGGATGAACTCGCTTGTGACACCATGAAGATGGTTAGGCTACAACTCTCCACATTTGCAAGGTCTGGTAAGAGTCTATAAAAATAAGCTTATGGAAGTGCAAATTGTATGATGAGTGTGGCTCAAAGGCAAACACATGTACACAGAAGGCAGAAGGTCAGACGTTTTAAGGGTGGCAGCCTCATCTCAAAAGCCACTGTGGGGTTTTGACAATAATTAATAGGGTTAAAGTCCTCAAAGGAGGAACCCAGGAATTCTCATGTGTAACAAGGTCTTCTTTAAACATTCAGCCTGAGAAAGGGGACTGTAGGTGAATTTGAAGTGGCAATAACTTTCAGTTCTGCCTTTCTGATTGCTCTAACAGTTCCCTCATTCTTGATTTTAGCTCTAGGAAGATTCCTGGGGCATTTAAGCATGAATATCACTATACCCATCAGCAGCATCAACCTCTGTACTTCCCACATACTATCTCTGAGTCTGCATCTGGGTTCACTATCTACAGTAGTTTTCATTGCTATTGTTATTGCTCCTGCCTTGGCACATAATCTAACCCCTGCATCACCCTTCAGGATCTCATTGTAGCTACAACAGCCTGGTACTTTATGGGAAAAGTTTATTTCTCCAACAGTTCTGGGCTGCACACTGAGCAAGTATCTCTCAGACACCCTCCTGGGTCAGAGGCCAGAACAAAGCCAACCTTGTTTGCTTCTCCACTTCTGCCAACACATCCCTTTCTCCATCACTGTTCTTGTCAACACGGCACTTTGTGTGCTAGTCTTTCCTAGGCAGTAGGTTCCTATAGCTTCTGTAAAGATGCCAATTCCCTGCCCCAAAGCCAGGTGCTGAAAATGAGAATAATCATCTCTCTATTGCTCTGCAAATCCCAGAGGCCACTCTGCAGCCAAAAAGCCTCACTTATATTTGAACTACTGCACCAAGGTGCTCCAGCCTCTACTGGTTCTTCCCATCTTTTGGCACCATCCTCACCAGGAAGCAGTTCTGCTTTGACAATTGTGGCCACGATCCAAATGCAATGTGAATAAAGCAAGGTGGAAGTTAAATGGACTATATCAATATGCACTGTTAAAAACATGCCTCGAGACGATTAAGAATCTCTGTATTTTTCTCTTTTCTTCTTATTTCAAACAATTTATCATTAGGTAAATAAACCTTGAATTTCTCTTCTATAAGATATGAAGCAGCCTCTCAATCAAGAGATGCAATGTACCTATCAAAAAGACACTCAATAACCAATGGTGAATGCATGCATTAATGAATGAGTAGAAGGAGACTCAACTGTTTAGATCAGAAACACATCGCATACAGTGCTGTTAAACTATATATATATATTTTTTTTTTGAGACGGATTCTCGCTCTGTTGCCAGGCTGGAGTGCAGTGGTACAATCTCAGTTCACTGCAACCTCTGCCTCCTGGGTTCAACCGATTCTCCTGCCTCAGCCTCCTGAGTAACTGGGACTACAGGTGTGTGCCACCACACCCAGCTAATTTTTGTACTTTTAGTAGAGATAGGGTTTCACCACGTTGGCCAGGATGGTCTCGATGTCTTGACCTCGTGATTTGCCCACCTCAGCCTCCCAAAGTGCAAGGATTACAGACATGAGCCACCATGCCTGGCCGTGGTTAAATTTTCTAAACACTTTTTAAAACACTCCATATTCTCCCTAAAAGATTTTCACTTATCTTGCATACTTGTTTGTATTTTAATAAACTTAAAATTTAAAAACGTAGATTTAGATGCTTATTTTTGTTCTAATAAAGGACATTTCTAAATATCATAAAGTATGTTTTCCTTGTATTACTACATGTGTCTTTGCATGTAAGTACTCTTTCCCCTTCACATTGAATCTTAATTACAGAAAAAATCTGATCCAAGATTTGTCACCTAGAAAAAAGAAACATAATTTTTAGAGGTAAAATATACAATAATAGATGTGAAGTGAGGCTTTACGGTCCTTCTTGACGAATGCACATGAAAATGATCAATCAGGCCTATGATTAAACTGCTATGATATAGATCATTCCTGCTATATGATAACAGCTCAAATATGGTCTTTATCATCCTGTTCTTTTTCCAGCATGCCAGACAGATTTTGTGTGATGTTGAGAGTATGCTGAGCAGTGCTGAGATTTAAGAATTTCACATTATTTCATTGGTTCCAAGGCTAA
The DNA here is from genome assembly GCF_001698545.2 of Rhinopithecus bieti. Taxonomy (NCBI): domain Eukaryota; kingdom Metazoa; phylum Chordata; class Mammalia; order Primates; family Cercopithecidae; genus Rhinopithecus; species Rhinopithecus bieti. The sequence continues at coordinate 770,739 of NW_016807444.1, read as the reverse complement.
AAAATATTGACTTAGCTTTGCCCCATCAGAGAGGATGGGGAAGTGCTTCTGCATCATGTGGAGTAGGAGTGGTCCTTCTTGCTTCCCAAGGTCACAGAAGAATTCTTAGGGTAAGGTGCTCTATGAGATGCCTGGAAAATAGAGAAGAGGCTTTTAGTCTGCAGTACATGAGGGGGAGTCACTGGAACTTGATTCCAAGCATGTATGGTCATTTGTATATGACAGTTCCAGTTTCTCCCTGCTAAGCGTTGTCAAAGAGCAGCTGCTGTTAGTGTTCAGCCTGCAGGAATCCATTGCCATCGCATCAGAGGTCCTACCGCTCAGGATGCAGGTCACAGTCCTCACACCACTCACAGAATCTGCCACTGTTGCCCCCTTCTGAGTCACTCTCTTTTTTTGTTATCTTCTTAGGCAATGTAAATCTATCTCTTCTAGGTGTATCACTAGCTTCATTTAGTCTGCCTGTATATTGTTAAAATGAATGCCTGAATTAAAAATTTATTTAATTGTATTAAAATGAAGTCTCCACAGCACAAGACCCCTTTTTAGAATGAGGGATCACTCTCTGTTTGAAACAATTAGAAATACTTTTGAAACAGAGGAGAGGAAAATCCCTGTCTAGTGATGACCTATACTAGTGAGAACAATATCAATTAATATGTTGATACATTATTCTACCACAGAACAACCTTTTGTATTCATTATTCAACAAACATTTATGTTGCAAAAATCTTAAAACATAGTAAATTCAAGTAGCTATCATCGGAAAAACGTAAGGCAGGCAAAAGCTCATCTTACCGTCACTGGAACATATTGTCAATATTTTCTGCCTTTCAAGAGAATATAAACAAAAATAAATGAGACACAAGTTAAACTATATGAAAAAATAGAGACCTTAAGACGGTTTGTTGATAATATGAACTTTATCAAGGAACGCTCTCATTGATTAGTATGGCAGTCCAAGGAAATATGAATGGTTGTCAAGACATTTTCTTTTCAAAAATACTTACTATTGTTTACATGTGAAGAAGGGGATATCTGCACATACCTGCATCTCCCTATATGTAAAACTTTCCACAATTTTATGTCTTTAACATGTACTATCCAAAATGTTTTCTTGTTAAAATAATTATGAGCCAATAAAAGAAAAGAAATCTCACCATAACACATCAAAATTATGTGCTAATCAGTTTAAGTGATTTTTTATATTAATTTGAAGTAAACAAAATGCCAGCACTTGATTAAGGTTCAAAGGCCATAACTTTTGAGAGAATCTGAGATTAACACTTATTTCCTTACAAAAGAGTCACTCTACAGAAGAGTCAAATGAAGCATCTGTTTCCTGTTACTCTCTTTAAGAAAATAAAAATTGTGAAATGTTCTAAACTAAGCCGAAGAGTCATCAAACAGCTGGGTTTTTTTTTGGCAAAAAAAAAGTAAAAGGGATTCTGGGCTAATTGTTTTCCTCTAGGGGACCTATGGAAGAGATTCTTTTGTCATTAGCATCCAGGAAATGTGATGACTACACTTGCCTTTTAATTGCATGCCATTTTATTGAAGATACTTACATGCTAAAAAATTCAATGTCATTGGTATCTAAAATAGTGCAAAATTATGAAATTAGTATAAAGAAAACACATAAGACATTTCAGTTCTACTAGACATTCACAAAACCTCCAGTAGCTTTAACCACAGTATGTTGATTATTTTTTGCAACACAGACCTGGGGGAAAAGAAACTGCATTATTGATCTACTTACATCTCTCAAACATACACAGAGAGAGAGAGAGAGAGAGAGACAGAAACACACACACATACACGTCTCACTCAACCGTCTGAGATACATATACATATATTTTTAAAAGGTAACTAGCAATTAATGTATGTAAAATATAAATGAGAGTCAACCGTGCATGCCTACTTTCGGTTATTACAAATCATAGATCACCTCAAATTTAAAAAGTTAATATTCCATTAGACAAGAGCACTTATGATTTTTATTATTCAGTAAGAGTAATTTGATGTAAAATGCCCCAAAGTTCTAATTTTGCTAGACATACATACAGTTTATCAAATTTGATGGTAGGTATATTAGATTTTAAAAATTAACTTCTGTTACAAAAAGTAAAATTATTTATAAAATTATTTATTTAAATGTTTTGATGTGAGAATTGAAGTGCTGTTAATTTATTTGGAGGATTCACCCAAGGCTAAGAGATGAATAATTTCCTTACCTTGTCCCCTTGGGTAAATGGAATATCACCATTCTCAACTGGAAAATGAAAATAAATGATCTCTAAATTATCTGCAGTATATTTTAAAATATATGGAAACCATGGGAATATTGTCATGAAGGCAATGACCATGTTCAAACTATACATGACTTTATCCTCAGTACCTAGCATGGTGTCTAGCTTATGGTGTAGACTCTCAATAAATATTCCATCATTGAATGGAAAAAATGTTTTCCTTCGGAAATTATCAAGTATCTTAAGACTTTTGCATGCCTGATAACTACTCACCAAAGCTTCTTACATGCTTGTACCTGTGTGTGTGTGTATTTGTGGGGGGAGGCTGGGTTTATCTCTTTATCACCCTTAAGTGAACAGAACTAGAGCAGTAATAATCTTAGGAGTATTCTATTAATGTATTTTTATCATCAATATGCACGTTTTCATTCTCTAACTTATTCATTTTCTTACTTCTTCCCTCCCTCTGTCCTTTCCTCCAGCTCTCCTTTCTTTCCTTCTTTTTTTCCTTCCATCTTCACAACAAATCAGTATGTTCCATGAAACCACCACATGCTCCAGAGGACAAGACCCTGACAACGACTTTCATCTATCATATGGTCCTCCCCCATCACATGCTTCTGCCTCCTCTCACCCAAATTATCCACCTCCATCAATTTTCTATTCGTTATTTTCCTACTTTCTTTTTCATATTTTTAAAAATCTTAGCTCTAAGTGCCTCTTAAGAATATATACAAGTAAACTGACCTACAGATTTAATTTTGATTGTTGTAATTTTGTTAGAATGACATCTTTAATGTGTAATTTGGTAGAACTTAATTTTATTAATTGTGCTTCTGAGTTTTAGGCATTGGTAAACAACATTACAGTCCATTAATTGATACTATTGTATTAATCTGTTAGCATCCCAGTTTATCTTCTCTTTTATTATAGAGTATTGGAATTATTTCCTCATCTTTTACTATTTTTTTGTATGGCATCCTTATGATGTTCTGACATGCATCCCATAAAGAGAAAATGCAAAAGTTTATCTTAGTTATATACCTAGGTTGGTAACTACTGAGTCACAGGATATATAAATGTTCAACTTTATGATGCAGTGACAGGCCAATGAGCATCAAAAAGTATTTCTTTCTTGTCTTGATTTGCGTTTTCCTGATTACTAACTGTCTTTTGAAGAACAAAATATCTTAATTTTAACATTATCACATTTATTAATTTTAATTAGTAATCCTGCTTATTGCTTAAGAAATATATTTTAATCCTTAGAATGGAGAAGGAATTCTTCAACAATACGCAATCATATTAATTGGGGGTGGTACTGGAATCCCTCAGACTTGTTGCTTTTCTTGGCCCTTAGCATCTCCCTTATAAACAAGTTTCATAAAACAAATTGAAATTCTAATTGAAATTTCATTGTTTCCACATATCTGCTTAGAAAAACTAGATATAACTTTTTTATAAAATTTAGCCTATCACTTTACTCCCTTTAATTTTAATTCACATAACAATGTTTTATTCTTCTCCTGTAAAGACCTTATCCATCTGTTATATTGATTATGAAGTCTTGAATACTATTGCAAATTGTTTTTTCTCTTCAAATATCTTTTCTACATGTTTGTTGGTGTAAGAAAATGTGACTGATTTTTTCACATTAATTATATTCATTTATATGTCTAAATTGTTCCATATTTTCTAATAATTTTGTTTTCTATGTAAAAGTTTACATAGAAATATACATGATCTGCAAAACTATTTTTTCCTTTTTACAATTTCTAAGTATCTAATTTATTTTCTTACCATACTCGTTGGTTACAACCTCAAATAGATGTTAAGTGAAAGTAGCAATGGCAGGATCCTTGTGTTAGCTCTGATTTTGAAATAAAAACAAATTTCTAATATTTTCTGTGTCCAATGCTGCTTGTCATAAATATTCTTGACAAATATTTTAAACGGTTAAAAAGGTCTTTTCTTATCCTAACATATTAAGAGTTGTAGCACGCACTTATGTCAAATTTTATCAACGTTTTAAATATACATTGAAATGTTTACATACATTTTCTTGTCAACCAGTACTATGTTTTCCCAAGCCAAATTTAATAATTCAGTTTGCATTGTTCATATGGCTTCTCAAAGAGCTAGGAATTTTATTTTTTCTCTTCAATATTCATTTATGCATTTCTGTTAAGGTAAATCTGTGAGGGTCAAAATTTAACGGAACACATTGGCATAGTTTTTGTTTATCCATAATTATTTAAACGTTTCATCCTGTTGTAATATTACTATTTTGATGATTTATATATTTTTCCCATAGTGGGGTAAATATCTTGGCAAATGACTCTCACTTTTTAATTGAAAATAAAATATAATGTATTGAGTGCATAATTGTCCATTTGAAATAGTACAAAATGTTTTAGAATTAGAAAAGAATAACACGCATCCTTGTTACAGTACATAGTAGCTTTGTAACATTCTGAAACATATATCCTCTGTTCATATGACTTTATCTGTAATGATGTTAATTTTTTGCTTTGTGAGAATTTAAGACCTAATCAGTATGAAATAGCCATAAGGTACTTACATTGCCATTATACTTACTATTACTGATTGTGACCTCTAACAAACATTAAATATGAATGAAAGGACATAAATCAAAGTTAGGTTTTATGAGAAAACTTGGTATAATCTTACATTACACATATAAATTTCAAACTTTCAAATAATCTCAGATTGGTAAATGTGAGTATTCATAATGTAGTATCTCCCATTTCTTAAAAATATAATTAAACCCTGGAATGTCCAAATGAAATTAATTTTCTACTATTCTCCATAAATGGAGAACTGGCCACCATTTACATAATCACATTATGAAAGTCAGTGTGTACGTGCAACATCAGGTTTACCTTTGGGCTAATTCTGGATAGATAACTGTGAACCTCATTTTCTATTTTGAGTACTAATAAATGGTTGTTTCCATAGATACATGATGACTTAATTAGAACAAGCTTTTCAAAATTCATTTGTCTCATGACTTTTAAATGTTGAACTCACTCAGCATGCATTATATTTCTTATATCTCTTTTAAAAACAATAATTATCTTATTATGCTTTTAATATTAGTAGGCTTTAATACGCAGAGAAGGTATTATGAGATTTATATTTTCAGTGATTATTATATAAAATTATCTTGACGGACTGATTGCATACTCTGAAGTAATATTTTGAATGGTCTGGTTATACAAACATACCTTATGGAGTTGGACCTTAAGTGCACTCATAACTTATAACTATTAAAGATTTAATCTGTTTTTTTTCTGACAGTCCTTGTATATCCTCCAAGGCTTTGGGTAATACAGAATAAATTTCTTTCCCTAATAAAAACTATGTTGTTAAAATCCTCTGTATAGGCTGGGCACAGTGGCTCACATCTGTAATCCCAGAATTTTGGGTTGCTGAGGCAGGTGGATCCCCTGAGGTTAGGAGACAAGCAAGCCCAACATGGCAAAACTCCCTCTCTACTAAAAATGCAAAAGTTAGCCGGGTGTGGTGGTGTGGGCCTGTAGTGCCAGCTACTTGGGAGACTGAGGCAGTAGAATGGTTTGAAGCTGAGAGGTGGAGTCTGCAATGTGCTGAGATGGTACCACTGCATTCCAGCCTGGGTGACAGAGCAAGACTCAGTCTCAAAAGAAAAAAGAAAAATCCTCTATACAATTACTTTTTTGCATGAGTTAAAACATGTTTTACTTTGAATTAAAAAAAATTGTTAACTTCTATGTAATATCTGAGATTTCAAATATATACATAATAGTAAAGTATAACTAATAGATAACCAGTACATGCCAGGGAAAATTAATAACTGGAAGTCAACTTTTGTAGGATATGAGTATTTATATAAACCATAGAGTGGT
>NW_016807444.1:751594-764034 GCF_001698545.2 Rhinopithecus bieti | reverse complement strand
TCCTTTCCTCCAGCTCTCCTTTCTTTCCTTCTTTTTTTCCTTCCATCTTCACAACAAATCAGTATGTTCCATGAAACCACCACATGCTCCAGAGGACAAGACCCTGACAACGACTTTCATCTATCATATGGTCCTCCCCATCACATGCTTCTGCCTCCTCTCACCCAAATTATCCACCTCCATCAATTTTCTATTCGTTATTTTCCTACTTTCTTTTCATATTTTAAAATCTTAGCTCTAAGTGCCTCTTAAGAATATATACAAGTAAACTGACCTACAGATTTAATTTTGATTGTTGTAATTTTGTTAGAATGACATCTTTAATGTGTAATTTGGTAGAACTTAATTTTATTAATTGTGCTTCTGAGTTTTAGGCATTGGTAAACAACATTACAGTCCATTAATTGATACTATTGTATTAATCTGTTAGCATCCCAGTTTATCTTCTCTTTTATTATAGAGTATTGGAATTATTTCCTCATCTTTTACTATTTTTTTGTATGGCATCCTTATGATGTTCTGACATGCATCCCATAAAGAGAAAATGCAAAAGTTTATCTTAGTTATATACCTAGGTTGGTAACTACTGAGTCACAGGATATATAAATGTTCAACTTTATGATGCAGTGACAGGCCAATGAGCATCAAAAGTATTTCTTTCTTGTCTTGATTTGCGTTTTCCTGATTACTAACTGTCTTTTGAAGAACAAAATATCTTAATTTTAACATTATCACATTTATTAATTTTAATTAGTAATCCTGCTTATTGCTTAAGAAATATATTTTAATCCTTAGAATGGAGAAGGAATTCTTCAACAATACGCAATCATATTAATTGGGGTGGTACTGGAATCCCTCAGACTTGTTGCTTTTCTTGGCCCTTAGCATCTCCCTTATAAACAAGTTTCATAAAACAAATTGAAATTCTAATTGAAATTTCATTGTTTCCACATATCTGCTTAGAAAACTAGATATAACTTTTTTATAAAATTTAGCCTATCACTTTACTCCCTTTAATTTTAATTCACATAACAATGTTTTATTCTTCTCCTGTAAAGACCTTATCCATCTGTTATATTGATTATGAAGTCTTGAATACTATTGCAAATTGTTTTTTCTCTTCAAATATCTTTTCTACATGTTTGTTGGTGTAAGAAAATGTGACTGATTTTTTCACATTAATTATATTCATTTATATGTCTAAATTGTTCCATATTTTCTAATAATTTTGTTTTCTATGTAAAAGTTTACATAGAAATATACATGATCTGCAAAACTATTTTTTCCTTTTACAATTTCTAAGTATCTAATTTATTTTCTTACCATACTCGTTGGTTACAACCTCAAATAGATGTTAAGTGAAAGTAGCAATGGCAGGATCCTTGTGTTAGCTCTGATTTTGAAATAAAACAAATTTCTAATATTTTCTGTGTCCAATGCTGCTTGTCATAAATATTCTTGACAAATATTTTAAACGGTTAAAAGGTCTTTTCTTATCCTAACATATTAAGAGTTGTAGCACGCACTTATGTCAAATTTTATCAACGTTTTAAATATACATTGAAATGTTTACATACATTTTCTTGTCAACCAGTACTATGTTTTCCCAAGCCAAATTTAATAATTCAGTTTGCATTGTTCATATGGCTTCTCAAAGAGCTAGGAATTTTATTTTTTCTCTTCAATATTCATTTATGCATTTCTGTTAAGGTAAATCTGTGAGGGTCAAAATTTAACGGAACACATTGGCATAGTTTTGTTTATCCATAATTATTTAAACGTTTCATCCTGTTGTAATATTACTATTTTGATGATTTATATATTTTCCCATAGTGGGGTAAATATCTTGGCAAATGACTCTCACTTTTAATTGAAAATAAAATATAATGTATTGAGTGCATAATTGTCCATTTGAAATAGTACAAAATGTTTTAGAATTAGAAAAGAATAACACGCATCCTTGTTACAGTACATAGTAGCTTTGTAACATTCTGAAACATATATCCTCTGTTCATATGACTTTATCTGTAATGATGTTAATTTTTTGCTTTGTGAGAATTTAAGACCTAATCAGTATGAAATAGCCATAAGGTACTTACATTGCCATTATACTTACTATTACTGATTGTGACCTCTAACAAACATTAAATATGAATGAAAGGACATAAATCAAAGTTAGGTTTTATGAGAAAACTTGGTATAATCTTACATTACACATATAAATTTCAAACTTTCAAATAATCTCAGATTGGTAAATGTGAGTATTCATAATGTAGTATCTCCCATTTCTTAAAATATAATTAAACCCTGGAATGTCCAAATGAAATTAATTTTCTACTATTCTCCATAAATGGAGAACTGGCCACCATTTACATAATCACATTATGAAAGTCAGTGTGTACGTGCAACATCAGGTTTACCTTTGGGCTAATTCTGGATAGATAACTGTGAACCTCATTTTCTATTTTGAGTACTAATAAATGGTTGTTTCCATAGATACATGATGACTTAATTAGAACAAGCTTTTCAAAATTCATTTGTCTCATGACTTTTAAATGTTGAACTCACTCAGCATGCATTATATTTCTTATATCTCTTTTAAAACAATAATTATCTTATTATGCTTTTAATATTAGTAGGCTTTAATACGCAGAGAAGGTATTATGAGATTTATATTTTCAGTGATTATTATATAAAATTATCTTGACGGACTGATTGCATACTCTGAAGTAATATTTTGAATGGTCTGGTTATACAAACATACCTTATGGAGTTGGACCTTAAGTGCACTCATAACTTATAACTATTAAAGATTTAATCTGTTTTTTTTCTGACAGTCCTTGTATATCCTCCAAGGCTTTGGGTAATACAGAATAAATTTCTTTCCCTAATAAAACTATGTTGTTAAAATCCTCTGTATAGGCTGGGCACAGTGGCTCACATCTGTAATCCCAGAATTTTGGGTTGCTGAGGCAGGTGGATCCCCTGAGGTTAGGAGACAAGCAAGCCCAACATGGCAAAACTCCCTCTCTACTAAAATGCAAAAGTTAGCCGGGTGTGGTGGTGTGGGCCTGTAGTGCCAGCTACTTGGGAGACTGAGGCAGTAGAATGGTTTGAAGCTGAGAGGTGGAGTCTGCAATGTGCTGAGATGGTACCACTGCATTCCAGCCTGGGTGACAGAGCAAGACTCAGTCTCAAAAGAAAAAAGAAAATCCTCTATACAATTACTTTTTTGCATGAGTTAAAACATGTTTTACTTTGAATTAAAAAAAATTGTTAACTTCTATGTAATATCTGAGATTTCAAATATATACATAATAGTAAAGTATAACTAATAGATAACCAGTACATGCCAGGGAAAATTAATAACTGGAAGTCAACTTTTGTAGGATATGAGTATTTATATAAACCATAGAGTGGTTTCCAGAGGTGACAACTTACTAGCAGCCCTTGCCCGCTCTCGGCGGCGCCTCCTAGGCCTCGGCTTCTGCTCTGGCCGCGCTCCAGGAGTCCTTCAGCCCACCGCTGCGCTGTGGGGGCTTCTCTCTGGGGCTGGCTAAGGCCGGAGCTGGCTCCCTCTGCTCGCAGGTAGGTGTTGAAAGAGAGTCGCGAGCTGGAGCCGGGGCTGCGCGCGGGGCTTGCAGGCCGCCGCGGCTTCCGAATGGGCGCCAGCTAGGCCCAGCACTCAGCCAAGCCGGGCTGGGCCGGGCCAGCGCCTGCAAGGTCCCCTGCGTGGACCGCCGTTACCTCTTCGCGGGGTCGTTAGCCAAGACAGGGTCTCCGTCTCTTTCTCGCTTCCCCTCTTTTCCTTTTAGTTGTCTGGGATGACCTCTCGCTGGGCTGCCAGACTGCCCCAGTAGGTGCAGCGAAGTCCGCCTGCGAATACCACTGAGGTGAAGCTGGTTGGGGGTTGGGTTTCTGGGACGGTTGGGGACTTGGAGAACGTTTCTGTCTAGCTAAAGGATTGTAAACACACCAATCAGCACTCTGTGTCTAGGTAAAGGTTTGTAAACGTACCAATCAGCCCTCTGTCAAAACGGACCAATCAGCTCTCTGTAAAACAGTCCAATCAACTCTCTGTAAAATGGACCAATTAGCTTTCTATAAAATGGACCAATCAGCAGGATGTGGGTGGGGCCAGATAAGGGAATAAAAAGGGGCCCCCCACTCAACGGCAGCCTGCTGCATCTGCTTCCTAGCTTGTTGCTTCCTCTCTGTGGAAGCTTTGGGCTTTTGTTCTTTGTGGTAAGTTTTGCTATTGCTCACTCTGTGAGGTGGCAGTGTTTGTATGAGCTGTAATGCTTACCGGGAAGGTCTGCAGCTTCACTCTTGAAGCTAGCGAGACTAGGGCGCCTCCACCGTGGAGGGATGAACAACTCCAGACAGGCCACTTTTAAGAGCTGTAACAGTTGCGGGGAAGGTCTGCAGCTTTACTCCTGAAGTCAGCTAGACAACCCACCAGAAGAAAGAAACTGAATACATCTTAAGGAACAAACTCTAGACACACCATCTTTAAGAACTGTGACACTCACTGTGAGGCTCAGTGGCTTTATTCTTGAAGTCACTAAGACGTAGAGCCCACCAACTCTGACACAGTTTCATTGGAATATACTTTCAGATTTAACTCTTGAGTCCTTGAAGTTAAAAAAAAAAAAAAAAAGCCAAAATGGACAGTTACAAAAGAGTGAATATACTTAGATGAAACAGTAATTCAAGGAAAATTTTACTGGTTCTTGTATTTGGGAGCAATTTTACTAACATTTCTGGAGTTTTCTGATGTTATGCTATGCCTTACCTTGTACCGATAACATCTTATCAGGGTTCTGTGCATATAGAATTAAATGCAAACAAGACTCCTGTTTTTTTCTTCTCCCAGGTAGTGGTGCTAATCAATAAAAATGTGTATGACTTTAAAACTTCAGAGCAAGCATTCGATGAAGGGCAGAATAGTGTGTAGTTATTGTAGCCTAGTGTAGTTACTGTATTGTAAAACAATGTTACTGTATTTGGTAGTCCTCATCTGAAAATGCTTATAAGAGCTTCTCAGGAAATGAATGATTTTTCAAAGAAACTTTTTTGAAACAATTGTTCACAAATACTAGTACTCCAAACTGGATGTTTAAGAGTTAGTTGGCCGGGCGCAGTGGCTGAAGCCTGTAATCCTGCACCTTTGGGAGGCCGAGACTTGGGCAGATCACGAGGGTCAGCGAGATCGAGACCATCCTGGCAAACACGGTGAAACCCCGTCTCTACTTAAAAAAAAAAAAAAAAAAAAGTAGGCGGGGCGAGTGTGGCGGGCGCCTGTAGTCACAGCTACTCGGGATGCTGAGGCAGGAGAATGGCGTGGGAACCAGGGGCGGAGCTTGCAGTGAGGCCGCAGCTCGTGCACTGTACTCCAGCCTGGGCGACAGAGCAAGACTCCGTCTCAAAAATAAAAAAAAAAAAAAAAAAGTCAAGAGGCAATAATGAGTCCAGTTGTAGGCTGAAATCCTATGTGTTACCTTTCAGGAGCAAACATAGGTGATTACAAGTGTTTGGCTTCCAATCCCTATGAGGGGAACTGTACTCCACATAGCAGATTTGGTATATAGTTAGCACATTGGAGTTTTCTAGAGGGAGTTGCAATAAAAATGTTGCCTTCTGAGCCAGCCAGGTTCATACACCTATTTGCATTCCCAGTCTAGGCACCTCTATTCAGAAGCCTCCTAATCAAGGGAGTAAGCTGATGCAGTCATCTCCACTCCGACTTCGTACTTTTCCACTTCTAGCCCATTCCCTTCCTTCTACTTCCAGGGTTCGTAAAAAGTCAGGAACTTTTGTTCAGGGTCTTCAGTGATGACATAATTGACTTCTCTCTACTGTATCAATTGCCCACGCCTGGTGCCGTTCGTGGAGGGAAAGAGAACACTGGTGAGCCAGTGCCTTTCTTATTGACCTCTTGCTTTCACTGTTGTGATAAGTGGATAAAAGCTTGGTTGTTACTTTCAGTTTGGCTCTTTATCCTAATTGACCACCGTAACACCCAGAAGCTCAATAGACAATTTGATGTTATTTTTTCTCTGGCTGCAGTATGAACTATAGAATCAATTGAATTGTTGATTTAAAACAGGACATACTTGAGTTCAGCATTTTGAATAGCAGTGAGTCAGCAGCAAAGGACCTTTTGTGAACTGACTTACAGTGATGAGGACTGAAACTAGTTGAGGCTGTAACACTGTCATGAAGCTGAGGGTAAATAGAATGTGATGGAAACGTAATCAAACTGACAGTATAATACCATATAAGAAATTCAGCTGATCTCATGCTAAAGCAAAAGTTTGGAAGCTAAATAGGCAATGGGGAAACAGAAGTCAAAATTGGAAGCAGGGCAATGAGAAACACTGGAAAGCCAGTCTGGAGACAAAAAAACAGAAGTCCCAGATATCATTAGAGCAGATCATTCCAGGGAGCATATTCAAAAACAGTGAGGTATTCAAATTTCAAAGAAAGAAAAGTTTTATGTCATAAATTGAGCAGACAATTTAGACACAAACAAAACAAATTAGGAATAGAAAAGTTAGAAAGACATTTGGACAATGTTGGTGGCAGAGGGCATACAAGAAAAGCAAAACGAATTGGGAAGAAGGCAATTTAGAGCTAATATAGAGCATCAGCAACAAGGAGTCTGAAATTCTCAGTGTCAGGTAGTAGACAGAATATAGAGTTAGTGGTCAGATACACTGGCTTTGGGAAAGACTTCCACACTTACTATTTGTCTCAATCTGGTCCAACCTTGTTGAAATGATAGATGATTGAGCCCAAAATGGCTTAAGAGTATAGGAAGTTTATTCCTTCACAAAACTGAATGCGACTTGGTGAGGTTGACTTAAATACACTTAATTAAGGAGTCGAGTAATTTCACAAGGCCTTCACCAGGGCCTCTAGCTCTTCTTATCTCATACTACCTTCCTGTATACTGAATGCGGTATCTAACATAACCCCTCATGGGGCATGGTTGCTACAGCACTCACGAGCTTTCCGTTTACCTATCCATATGCAGTGGGAAGAGAATGCTCTTTTACCTGAAGCCTCGGCTAGAGTAGTTACAAGAATCCTTATAATTAGACTGTTGGGTAGCATGCTAACTCCTGAAGGATCACTGTACCTAGAGGAGTATGAAATAGCGTGATGGAGGATCTACTCAAGGGTGAAAGGGGGGTTATAAGGTATATGCATATAGCCCAGGTCCTAATCTAATGTAACTACCTAGCGTATGTAACTTTTGAATTCTTTTACCTTCATAAATATGGATAATTTTTAAAAATACGTATCTGCTTTGTACCATGGAAGCATCATTCCCAAGGCATTTTGCAGAGGAGAGCAAATTGAATGCAGTACAACATGCAGCAGATGATTAACCTGGATATTTTACATGGTCAAATACAAGGGCAGGATTTTAACAAAAACAGAAAAGGGAAGTACCTATCCTCCTTGTCTTATGATGAGATGACATACGAATAAGCCTATCACGAGTTTAAAATATCGTAAGTTGAAAGGCATTTAATAAACTTCATCTATCCAACATCATGGCTTAGCTTGCCTTACTTTATACATGTTCACACTATTTAAGTTAGCCTACAAGTTAGGCAAACTCGTATAAAACAAAGCCTATTTTATAAAAATGTGTGGACTGTCTCATGTAACTTATTGAATACTTACTGAAAATGAAAAATAGAATGGTTGTATGTGTTCTCAAAGTACAGTTTATACTGAATGCATATCTCTTTCCCATCATTGTAAAATCAAAAAATCGTTAAGTTGAACTATCGTCAGGGACCACTGTACTAGGTATCTAGATACATACAGAAAAAGAGCCAGAAACTACAGAAGCTAAGCAAATGCCAGTGCTGTGTTTCCTGTACGCACTGCAGAACAGTGAGCCAATTAAACTTCTTTCCTCATTAATTACCTGGCCTCAGTTATTTCATTCTTACCACAATGCAAAAAAACCCTAATACAATATTCTAAACAAATCTATTACTCCAGACATACTATTAGTTATTTTTTCTTTGCTTTTCTTTTTTTTTTTTTGCTTTTTATACAGAATGACATTGCTGTTAATAAATAATAAGTACAATTTAGAATTAATTCAATGAAGTAAAGTGTTACTTTTTTCTGATCATAATTCAATTTTATATGCCTTAACTTTGTTTTTGGTATAGGCAATGAATCATTCATGCATATTTTATGTTTATGAGTACAAAAATGATAACATTTATAAATGCTGTAGATGTGCTTACATGAAAGCAAATGATTTTTAGACAAAACAAAATTGAGTTTAGTATTAAGATGGTTTGGGTTTCTTTGATTTCATGCTTTAGCAGTATCAGTGAATAAGAATTACAAGAGTATTTAAGAAATTGTTTTGTTATGAAATGAAACACTAATTCTGAAAAGTTGTCAATAGGTTGTTTATAAAATTAAAGTGTTCTGTAGTCATAAAAAAATCTCCTCACGTACAGAATAACTATTAATACATCATGAATGCCATTTGCTACACATAGATATGGCAAAATTAGCTTAAAAGTACATATGTATTGGAAAAATAAGAATAATTTGGAGGAACATTTTGTTTTACATGTCTGTTTTCACATTTATAACATACTCTATATGAAAAAGAGTGGGATTATGTTCATTAAACTAATGTTTTAAGCAGTTATTTTGCATCTATTCTGATGGATACTGTTAAGCAAATTAAACTTGGCTTAACCCTGGATTTAGTCAAATGAACTGCAATACGATTGCATGGATATTTCACAATAGTAGTTATTGTTTATTTCTCTGAAATTTAAACTTTGTATATGAACTGAGCAGACTAATGTGGGTATTGTAACTTCTCTAAAATAGTTACATCAATTGTTGTAAATCTGAGCTTTTAGTAATTTCTTAGATGACAAATTGTAGCATCTCTACACATGTGGAAGCCTCCAGTAGCATTTCCTGATTAAATAAGCTGCATAGTTATTTCCTGGGGAAAAATAAATAAAATATTTTGAGGGTAAGGCATTATCATTGTATTTTACCAAAATTAAAAGGGACAATGACAATATAAATGTTCTCAGTAATAAGTAGGCATGAAGTTCTTACTAACAAGATTAATAAAACACAGACATCTGTAAATTACCCATTCTACAGTGAAGAGATTATGGCAGTATTCTACAATCAGATTATACCTAATGCGAATACAATAATGTTGATTTCTTTAAAAAAACAGAAGAGTCGAAAAAAATCAAGTCTTCAAATCTCATTGGAATTTCAGGAAGTTGACAGCTCATATTACTTACTAATAAAAAAAGGAAATCTAGAATATTCAAAAGTTATAGATCATACTGATAACCCTGTTGAGGTGCTTCCAAACATATCAGTAGAATTCAGAGAACTCTCCAATGGTTATAGAGAAAATATAGAAGTCATGTCATAAGAGATACACATATACAGTATTTACTATGTATCAGGCACCTTTCTAAGAGCTTTTGGCATAATAACTTATCTAACGTTTACAAAGATTCTGTGCAACAATGACTATTCTTTCAGTCTTATGGATAAAGAAACCATTGAAATTACATAACTTACCCAAGGTCACAGATCTAGAAAGTGGCAAAACTGGTTCCTAGTTTGAGAGATAGTTCACACACTATACTACCTTCTCTGTGGTGTGGATACTTTTATATGTACTATACTATATGCCCCTAAATATACTTAATTTGTTAATACCTATGTGTTTTTAAGCTAGTTTTGCAGATCTATGTGTGAAAAATGGCACACTTGATGTGTTAGTAGTTATTCTGTGTGAAGGGAAGGTTTTACAACTATAGAATACTTGAATTTTGTTAACTACTTATTGAAATCTTTCAGAATTAGTGTTCCACAGAATATAGAAATAAATTATTTCATAAGATTTTTGTGTAGCAAAGGGTCTAGTCAAGTTTTCTGGGAAATGGGGAGAAATTAATACATTTTTCAAGTTGGATTTGTATGCTTTCTGTTGATATTGCTTGAGTTTTTATCATGAATATTCAATATCCCTTGGAAATTTGTATACACCATTAAGAATTAAGTATATATGATTGATTTTAAATTTTCTTTCTTTAACTGAGTTATAACTTTAAGTTATGGTAAACATGACAATGTTTCTAACAAGTTAAAATTAATGTTAAAATGAAACTTATAAATGTGTTATTCAAGTGCTGAAGATAATGCAAGCTTAAAGTATGCCACAATTTGTAATTTGTAAACTGCCAATAGCTACTTAAAATTCCTTTTCTTCAAGTTTTAACAATAAATACAAAATATATTATACCAATAGTTTTTCAACATTTATTCCATTTTTGATAGAGCAACTCCAAGATAATTTCCGATCTATTTTAAAACTATAACTCAAATAACAAGCGATATTATACGTAATTTTTGAGTGTTTGTCAACAAAATGTATTTTTTCCTTATATAATTTAAGGTACCATGTTTCTCTTGTTAAATGGAAAACAAACTAATAAATTTCTAGTGCATAAGTTAGAAATGTTTTGACTGCAGGTAACAGAACACACAACTTATTTCTCTGTCTTTTGGCCTCAATATAATGTAGCAACTAAAGCATTGACATCTTACAAGACTCCATCCACAGAAAAAGGCAGAGTTCTTAATCCCCTTTCTCTTATCAGATAATAAAATCTTGCCCATAAGCCTTAAACAGATATTTTATATGTATATTTGGTCAGAACTATATCATATATCCATCTGAGAACAGTCACTGGAAAAAGAGAATGAGAATATCATTAAAGAATTAAACCCAAATTAATTCAAGCCCTTAGTCTGGGTACTTTACTCTACAAACCCTACTGGAGACCTATTAGCAAGTAAAGAAAGAAAAGAATGGCTCTTGTGAAAACAACCAAATATTTTTAGCATACATATAAAATATAATTATTATTATAAAAGGAAATGTACATTGTAATATTTATTTATAACATATCATAACATGTTATTTCTGACATAAAACCTGTTTTATTATGTACCAACCAATAAAGAACAGTTGTTTGTTTATTGATTGTTTTAATTACCAATGGAATATCAGTAAGATATATTTTTAAAGTGCTTTTCAATTCAAAGAGCATGGGGATCATGTGCAATACATGGAACCAAATAAAATATTTCAAGAGTAAAATAGCCGAAATTTCCGTTATGTATTATCCTCACATGGCCTGTCTACAGCATTTATGGCTTGCAAAAAATTACAAGTGTCTACTTGACACTTTATAATGGAAATCGGAAATCAAATGTGCTCTCAATATTTCAACTGAAAAAGAGCATGGGTTTAGAATCTAGGATAATTGGATTCTTAGCTCAGTAGATACTTATAATCCTACTTGATCAAGAGTTCTGTGAAAACACAGACCTTGTTACATTCAGATTTCAGTTTCAATAATGCTCATCTACGATGTTCTTAGTAAACAATTATTACAATGTGTGAGACCTATAGTAAAAAAAAAATCATATCTTGGCCTAATAAGTTTACACTTTTAAAAAGTTGTTTTCCTTTATATTTTTAAAGAAAATTAAACAATAAATATTAATACATACATACATGAGGGAAACATGATACTACACCATGTTGTGTAAACCCGGCATTAAAGAAAATTTTTCAAGTTTGCAATTCTTGGCATAGAGAATTTTTGGTTTCTTTTCAATAGAGAGCATATGCCTATTTCTGGATATGCAGCATCCATTTTTAATATCACCCAAATTACCTGTTTAGAGAAACTACCTTTTCCCTATTGAGCAAGTCAAGAAACAGGTACTTAATGTGACCTAGGCAAAATCCCCCCTTACAATTCAAATCTTGAGCTTCAAAATAGTTGCAGAGGCAGGGCGTGGTGGCTCACTTGTATAATCCCAATTTTTGAGGAGAGCAGATCACTTGAGGTCAGGAGTTCGAAGCCAGCCTGGCCAACGTATTGAAACCCCATCTCTACTAAAAATACAAAAATTAGCCAGGCGTGGTGGCATGCACCTGTAATCCTAGCTACTAGGGAGGCTGAGGCAAGAGAATTGCTTGAACCTTGGAGGCGCAGCTTGCAGTGAGCCAAGACTGCGCCACTGCACTCCAGCCTGGGTGACAGAGCAAGACTCCATCTAAAAAAAAAAAAAAACAAAAGAAAAGAAAACTTGTGGATCCT
The DNA here is from genome assembly GCF_001698545.2 of Rhinopithecus bieti. Lineage (NCBI taxonomy): Eukaryota > Metazoa > Chordata > Mammalia > Primates > Cercopithecidae > Rhinopithecus > Rhinopithecus bieti. The sequence goes on along the minus strand of NW_016807444.1, from coordinate 751,822 downwards.
ATTGATGACATTATCACCAGATGTTCTTGTTTAAAACTTTATGATGATTCCAATTCCTTTTCATGTGCTGCCTCTTCGATGTTACCGTTGGGTTTTAGCCTGCATTTCCAGCCTACACTAAGTTCTACAAACTTCTGTTTCCTTTTCTTTAAAACTTTTTCTTTTCAGTAATGGAATAAAGATTCAGTTTTGTTGTTTTGCCCTCAAAATTGTCTAATGTTTTGCCAA